>NW_026646260.1:0-96713 GCF_949987535.1 Balaenoptera acutorostrata | reverse complement strand
GGCCTGAAGCAATCCTGCGCTTTTGCGGCCAGCTCCCAAAAAAGCGAGTTGAAAAATGGAGCTCAGGGGCACTGCAATTCACAAACCTGCAGAGTTTTAAATGATACCTCTCGTCCACAAATATATTAAGGGAAGGCAACGAAAAGGCTTTGAAAGCAAGGCAGAATTGCAGGAAACAGATTTCAGGAGGTAGATTCGAATCGCCTTGAAAGCACCTGAAAAGTGGCAAAACGTGGACAATGATGCCCTTGGCCAAAAAGGGCGTATGCGTTTTTTCCTGAATATATTCAGGAAAAAACGCATACGCCTTTTTGGCCAACCAAGCAACCTGGAAAGGCAAATCAGCGCTCCAAAGAAGTCTGGCTTCCCAGCGGGCAAAAGGGCCATGCGGAAAAAAGTGTCCAAACCAGAAATGCAGGACCAGCCATGGAGAAATGGGAGCCTTTCTACGCTGATGGGTGGGATGTAAATTGCCAACAGCCACTCTGGAGAAGTGTATGGTGTTTTCTGAAACATCTAAAAAACACAGCTTGGAGAGCATAGGGCACTTCCACTCATGGGCGTATAAATTGGGAAAACTAAAAATCAGCAAGACACAGGCACCCCAAAGTTTAGGGCTGCTCTGTGGACAAGAACCCCCACTTCATTACACCTTAAATATCCTAGGAAAGCGAAAAATGGATAAAGAAGTTGTGGTCCTCATGTACAATGGAATATCACTCAGCCATGAAATCCACGTCATAAGGCTAGTAGCAGCACGATGAGTGGATTTAGGTACGACGATTCTAAGTGAAATAAGTCACACAGAAAAAGACACTTATCATAAGATATCACTTAGAGAGGGAATGTAAAAACCGCTACACTTGAACTGAATTGCAAAACAGAACAGAGTCACACGTTTAGGAAACACACTATGGCTGCTGAACGGGAAAGGTGAGGTGGGGTGATGCATAAAACAAGGGTTTCAAATTAGCTCCGATGCCGTTCCATAAACCCAATATGTAAGAGACAAGACCTATTCCTTTTTCAGTGAACTGGACTCAACACCCCCTATTCACCGCACAAGAATATATCTGACTAGTAAGAATCTTCAAACCTATGTATTGATATCTCTCTGTGAGTGAGTCAAGGGGGTGTAAAGCGGCATAAACACAGCCGTGAAAAGCAGCTAAACCCCATTATAAAAATAAATTACTTTTCAAAACCCGTGAAACAAAGACAGTGAAAGAGAGAGAAATTCTTACAAAATTCGTTCAGGGGCTGTGATGCAACCTGGATTGACCATATCTAGACCCACAGCTGATTGAGACATAAGGGTGGACACTCTTGGGGCTGAGAGGTTCGGTGAGGTTGGGTGAGCCAACGCAGACCCTTTCAAGTAATACTGCATGGTACCCATCCCATGGGTCCCAAATCTCCAGGTTCAAGGGCATCTTCCTACGTCGAAAACAGGCATGAGAAACCCGAAGATGGTACACCGTGTGATCGGGAAAGGTTTCTAAAACGCACCTCATTTCTCATCTCCTTTGCTCGGGTTCGCCATTCCAGCCGATTTACTAGCCATCTCCCTCCTTGGAGAATCAGCACCTTTAACCTCCTGTTCCGTACAGGTTGCAATTTGTCCTGAGGATGAACGGGAAGAGGGGGAACCAATGAGAGACTAGCTCTAGGTGTTGGGACAGGCACAGGTCACTCTATTTTCCCATCAGGAAGAAGAATTAAGCACAAGCTCAGCCTGCCCCCCAGAACCAGAAGAGGGCCTGAAGCAATCCTGCGCTTTTGCGGCCAGCTCCCAAAAAAGCGAGTTGAAAAATGGAGCTCAGGGGCCCTGCAATTCACAAACCTGCAGAGTTTTAAATGATACCTCTCGTCCACAAATATATTAAGGGAAGGCAACGAAGAGGCTTTGAAAGCAAGGCAGAATTGCAGGAAACAGATTTCAGGAGGTAGATTCGAATCGCCTTGAAAGCACATGAAAAGCGGCAAAACGTGGACAATGATGCCCTTGGCCAAAAAGGGCGTATGCGTTTTTTCCTGAATATATTCAGGAAAAAACGCATACGCCCTTTTTGGCCAACCAAGCAACCTGGAAAGGCCAATCAGCGCTCCAAAGAAGTCTCGCTTCCCAGCGGGCAAAAGGGCCATGCGGAAAAAAGTGTCCAAACCAGAAATGCAGGACCGGCCATGGAGAAATGGGAGCCTTGCTACGCTGATGGGTGGGATGTAAATTGCCAACAGCCACTCTGGAGAAGTGTACGGTGTGTTCTGAAACATCTAAAAAACACAGCTTGGAGAGCATAGGGCACTTCCACTCATGGGCGTATAAATTGGGAAAACTAAAATCAGCAAGACACAGGCACCCCAAAGTTTAGGGCTGCTCTGTGGACAAGAACCCCCACTTCATTACACCTTAAATATCCTAGGAAAGCGAAAAATGGATAAAGAAGTTGTGGTCCTCATGTACAATGGAATATCACTCAGCCATGAAATCCACGTCATAAGGTTAGTAGCAGCACGATGAGTGGATTTAGGTACGACGATTCTAAGTGAAATAAGTCACACAGAAAAAGACACTTATCATAAGATATCACTTAGAGAGGGAATGTAAAAACCGCTACACTTGAACTGAATTGCAAAACAGAACAGAGTCACACGTTTAGGAAACACACTATGGCTGCTGAACGGGAAAGGTGAGGTGGGGTGATGCATAAAACAAGGGTTTCAAATTAGCTCCGATACCGTTCCATAAACCCAATATGTAAGAGACAAGACCTATTCCTTTTTCAGTGAACTGGACTCAACACCCCCTATTCACCGCACAAGAATATATCTGACTAGTAAGAATCTTCAAACCTATGTATTGATATCTCTCTGTGAGTGAGTCAAGGGGGTGTAAAGCGGCATAAACACAGCCGTGAAAAGCAGCTAAACCCCATTATAAAAATAAATTACTTTTCAAAACCCGTGAAACAAAGACAGTGAAAGAGAGAGAAATTCTTACAAAATTCGTTCAGGGGCTGTGATGCAACCTGGATTGACCATATCTAGACCCACAGCTGATTGAGACATAAGGGTGGACACTCTTGGGGCTGAGAGGTTCGGTGAGGTTGGGTGAGCCAACGCAGACCCTTTCAAGTAATACTGCATGGTACCCATCCCATGGGTCCCAAATCTCCAGGTTCAAGGGCATCTTCCTACGTCGAAAACAGGCATGAGAAACCCAGAAGATGGTACACCGTGTGATCGGGAAAGGTTTCTAAAACGCACCTCATTTCTCATCTCCTTTGCTCGGGTTCGCCATTCCAGCCGATTTACTAGCCATCTCCCTCCTTGGAGAATCAGCACCTTTAACCTCCTGTTCCGTACAGGTTGCAATTTGTCCTGAGGATGAACGGGAAGAGGGGGAACCAATGAGAGACTAGCTCTAGGTGTTGGGACAGGCACAGGTCACTCTATTTTCCCATCAGGAAGAAGAATTAAGCACAAGCTCAGCCTGCCCCCCAGAACCAGAAGAGGGCCTGAAGCAATCCTGCGCTTTTGCGGCCAGCTCCCAAAAAAGCGAGTTGAAAAATGGAGCTCAGGGGCCCTGCAATTCACAAACCTGCAGAGTTTTAAATGATACCTCTCGTCCACAAATATATTAAGGGAAGGTAACGAAGAGGCTTTGAAAGCAAGGCAGAATTGCAGGAAACAGATTTCAGGAGGTAGATTCGAATCGCCTTGAAAGCACATGAAAAGCGGCAAAACGTGGACAATGATGCCCTTGGCCAAAAAGGGCGTATGCGTTTTTTCCTGAATATATTCAGGAAAAAACGCATACGCCCTTTTTGGCCAACCAAGCAACCTGGAAAGGCCAATCAGCGCTCCAAAGAAGTCTCGCTTCCCAGCGGGCAAAAGGGCCATGCGGAAAAAAGTGTCCAAACCAGAAATGCAGGACCGGCCATGGAGAAATGGGAGCCCTGCTACGCTGATGGGTGGGATGTAAATTGCCAACAGCCACTCTGGAGAAGTGTACGGTGTGTTCTGAAACATCTAAAAAACACAGCTTGGAGAGCATAGGGCACTTCCACTCATGGGCGTATAAATTGGGAAAACTAAAAATCAGCAAGACACAGGCACCCCAAAGGTTAGGGCTGCTCTGTTGACAAGAACCCCCACTTCATTACACCTTAAATATCCTAGGAAAGAGAAAAATGGGTAAAGAAGTTGTGGTCCTCCTGTACAATGGAATATCACTCAGCCATGAAATCCACGTCATAAGGCTAGTAGCAGCACGATGAGTGGATTTAGGTACGACGATTCTAAGTGAAATAAGTCACACAGAAAAAGACACTTATCATAAGATATCACTTAGAGAGGGAATGTAAAAACCGCTACACTTGAACTGAATTGCAAAACAGAACAGAGTCACACGTTTAGGAAACACACTATGGCTGCTGAACGGGAAAGGTGAGGTGGGGTGATGCATAAAACAAGGGTTTCAAATTAGCTCCGATACCGTTCCATAAACCCAATATGTAAGAGACAAGACCTATTCCTTTTTCAGTGAACTGGACTCAACACCCCCTATTCACCGCACAAGAATATATCTGACTAGTAAGAATCTTCAAACCTATGTATTGATATCTCTCTGTGAGTGAGTCAAGGGGGTGTAAAGCGGCATAAACACAGCCGTGAAAAGCAGCTAAACCCCATTATAAAAATAAATTACTTTTCAAAACCCGTGAAACAAAGACAGTGAAAGAGAGAGAAATTCTTACAAAATTCGTTCAGGGGCTGTGATGCAACCTGGATTGACCATATCTAGACCCACAGCTGATTGAGACATAAGGGTGGACACTCTTGGGGCTGAGAGGTTCGGTGAGGTTGGGTGAGCCAACGCAGACCCTTTCAAGTAATACTGCATGGTACCCATCCCATGGGTCCCGAATCTCCAGGTTCAAGGGCATCTTCCTACGTCGAAAACAGGCATGAGAAACCCAGAAGATGGTACACCGTGTGATCGGGAAAGGTTTCTAAAACGCACCTCATTTCTCATCTCCTTTGCTCGGGTTCGCCATTCCAGCCGATTTACTAGCCATCTCCCTCCTTGGAGAATCAGCACCTTTAACCTCCTGTTCCGTACAGGTTGCAATTTGTCCTGAGGATGAACGGGAAGAGGGGGAACCAATGAGAGACTAGCTCTAGGTGTTGGGACAGGCACAGGTCACTCTATTTTCCCCTCAGGAAGAAGAATTAAGCACAAGCTCAGCCTGCCCCCCAGAACCAGAAGAGGGCCTGAAGCAATCCTGCGCTTTTGCGGGCAGCTCCCAAAAAAGCGAGTTGAAAAGTGGAGCTCAGGGGCACTGCAATTCACAAACCTGCAGAGTTATAAATGATACCTCTCGTCCACAAATATATTAAGGGAAGGCAACGAAGAGGCTTTGAAAGCAAGGCAGAATTGCAGGAAACAGATTTCAGGAGGTAGATTCGAATCGCCTTGAAAGCACATGAAAAGCGGCAAAACGTGGACAAGGATGCCCTTGGCCAAAAAGGGCGTATGCGTTTTTTCCTGAATATATTCAGGAAAAAACGCATACGCCCTTTTTGGCCAACCAAGCAACCTGGAAAGGCCAATCAGCGCTCCAAAGAAGTCTCGCTTCCCAGCGGGCAAAAGGGCCATGCGGAAAAAAGTGTCCAAACCAGAAATGCAGGACCGGCCATGGAGAAATGGGAGCCTTGCTACGCTGATGGGTGGGATGTAAATTGCCAACAGCCACTCTGGAGAAGTGTACGGTGTGTTCTGAAACATCTAAAAAACACAGCTTGGAGAGCATAGGGCACTTCCACTCATGGGCGTATAAATTGGGAAAACTAAAAATCAGCAAGACACAGGCACCCCAAAGTTTAGGGCTGCTCTGTTGACAAGAACCCCCACTTCATTACACCTTAAATATCCTAGGAAAGAGAAAAATGGGTAAAGAAGTTGTGGTCCTCATGTACAATGGAATATCACTCAGCCATGAAATCCACGTCATAAGGCTAGTAGCAGCACGATGAGTGGATTTAGGTACGACGATTCTAAGTGAAATAAGTCACACAGAAAAAGACACTTATCCTAAGATATCACTTAGAGAGGGAATGTAAAAACCGCTACACTTGAACTGAATTGCAAAACAGAACAGAGTCACACGTTTAGGAAACACACTATGGCTGCTGAACGGGAAAGGTGAGGTGGGGTGATGCATAAAACAAGGGTTTCAAATTAGCTCCGATACCGTTCCATAAACCCAATATGTAAGAGACAAGACCTATTCCTTTTTCAGTGAACTGGACTCAACACCCCCTATTCACCGCACAAGAATATATCTGACTAGTAAGAATCTTCAAACCTATGTATTGATATCTCTCTGTAAGTGAGTCAAGGGGGTGTAAAGCGGCATAAACAGAGCCGTGAAAAGCAGCTAAACCCCATTATAAAAATAAATTACTTTTCAAAACCCGTGAAACAAAGACAGTGAAAGAGAGAGAAATTCTTACAAAATTCGTTCACGGGCTGTGATGCAACCTTGATTGACCATATCTAGACCCACAGCTGATTGAGACATAAGGGTGGACACTCTTGGGGCTGAGAGGTTCGGTGAGGTTGGGTGAGCCAACGCAGACCCTTTCAAGTAATACTGCATGGTACCCATCCCATGGGTCCCAAATCTCCAGGTTCAAGGGCATCTTCCTACGTCGAAAACAGGCATGAGAAACCCAGAAGATGGTACACCGTGTGATCGGGAAAGGTTTCTAAAACGCACCTCATTTCTCATCTCCTTTGCTCGGGTTCGCCATTCCAGCCGATTTACTAGCCATCTCCCTCCTTGGAGAATCAGCACCTTTAACCTCCTGTTCCGTACAGGTTGCAATTTGTCCTGAGGATGAACGGGAAGAGGGGGAACCAATGAGAGACTAGCTCTAGGTGTTGGGACAGGCACAGGTCACTCTATTTTCCCATCAGGAAGAAGAATTAAGCACAAGCTCAGCCTGCCCCCCAGAACCAGAAGAGGGCCTGAAGCAATCCTGCGCTTTTGCGGCCAGCTCCCAAAAAAGCGAGTTGAAAAATGGAGCTCAGGGGCCCTGCAATTCACAAACCTGCAGAGTTTTAAATGATACCTCTCGTCCACAAATATATTAAGGGAAGGCAACGAAGAGGCTTTGAAAGCAAGGCAGAATTGCAGGAAACAGATTTCAGGAGGTAGATTCGAATGGCCTTGAAAGCACATGAAAAGCAGCAAAACGTGGACAATGATGCCCTTGGCCAAAAAGGGCGTATGCGTTTTTTCCTGAATATATTCAGGAAAAAACGCATACGCCCTTTTTGGCCAACCAAGCAACCTGGAAAGGCCAATCAGCGCTCCAAAGAAGTCTCGCTTCCCAGCGGGCAAAACGGCCATGCGGAAAAAAGTGTCCAAACCAGAAATGCAGGACCGGCCATGGAGAAATGGGAGCCTTGCTACGCTGATGGGTGGGATGTAAATTGCCAACAGCCACTCTGGAGAAGTGTACGGTGTGTTCTGAAACATCTAAAAAACACAGCTTGGAGAGCATAGGGCACTTCCACTCATGGGCGTATAAATTGGGAAAACTAAAAATCAGCAAGACACAGGCACCCCAAAGTTTAGGGCTGCTCTGTTGACAAGAACCCCCACTTCATTACACCTTAAATATCCTAGGAAAGAGAAAAATGGGTAAAGAAGTTGTGGTCCTCATGTACAATGGAATATCACTCAGCCATGAAATCCACGTCATAAGGCTAGTAGCAGCACGATGAGTGGATTTAGGTACGACGATTCTAAGTGAAATAAGTCACACAGAAAAAGACACTTATCCTAAGATATCACTTAGAGAGGGAATGTAAAAACCGCTACACTTGAACTGAATTGCAAAACAGAACAGAGTCACACGTTTAGAAAACACACTATGGCTGCTGAACGGGAAAGGTGAGGTGGGGTGATGCATAAAACAAGGGTTTCAAATTAGCTCCGATACCGTTCCATAAACCCAATATGTAAGAGACAAGACCTATTCCTTTTTCAGTGAACTGGACTCAACACCCCCTATTCACCGCACAAGAATATGTCTGACTAGTAAGAATCTTCAAACCTATGTATTGATATCTCTCTGTAAGTGAGTCAAGGGGGTGTAAAGCGGCATAAACACAGCCGTGAAAAGCAGCTAAACCCCATTATAAAAATAAATTACTTTTCAAAACCCGTGAAACAAAGACAGTGAAAGAGAGAGAAATCCTTACAAAATTCGTTCAGGGGCTGTGATGCAACCTGGATTGACAATATCTAGACCCACAGCTGATTGAGACATAAGGGTGGACACTCTTGGGGCTGAGAGGTTCGGTGAGGTTGGGTGAGCCAACGCAGACCCTTTCAAGTAATACTGCATGGTACCCATCCCATGGGTCCCAAATCTCCAGGTTCAAGGGCATCTTCCTACGTCGAAAACAGGCATGAGAAACCCAGAAGATGGTACACCGTGTGATCGGGAAAGGTTTCTAAAACGCACCTCATTTCTCATCTCCTTTGCTCGGGTTCGCCATTCCAGCCGATTTACTAGCCATCTCCCTCCTTGGAGAATCAGCACCTTTAACCTCCTGTTCCGTACAGGTTGCAATTTGTCCTGAGGATGAACGGGAAGAGGGGGAACCAATGAGAGACTAGCTCTAGGTGTTGGGACAGGCACAGGTCACTCTATTTTCCCATCAGGAAGAAGAATTAAGCACAAGCTCAGCCTGCCCCCCAGAACCAGAAGAGGGCCTGAAGCAATTCTGCGCTTTTGCGGCCAGCTCCCAAAAAAGCGAGTTGAAAAATGGAGCTCAGGGGCCCTGCAATTCACAAACCTGCAGAGTTTTAAATGATACCTCTCGTCCACAAATATATTAAGGGAAGGCAACGAAGAGGCTTTGAAAGCAAGGCAGAATTGCAGGAAACAGATTTCAGGAGGTAGATTCGAATCGCCTTGAAAGCACATGAAAAGCGGCAAAACGTGGACAATGATGCCCTTGGCCAAAAAGGGCGTATGCGTTTTTTCCTGAATATATTCAGGAAAAAACGCATACGCCCTTTTTGGCCAACCAAGCAACCTGGAAAGGCCAATCAGCGCTCCAAAGAAGTCTCGCTTCCCAGCGGGCAAAAGGGCCATGCGGAAAAAAGTGTCCAAACCAGAAATGCAGCACCGGCCATGGAGAAATGGGAGCCTTGCTACGCTGATGGGTGGGATGTAAATTGCCAACAGCCACTCTGGAGAAGTGTACGGTGTGTTCTGAAACATCTAAAAAACACAGCTTGGAGAGCATAGGGCACTTCCACTCATGGGCGTATAAATTGGGAAAACTAAAAATCAGCAAGACACAGGCACCCCAAAGTTTAGGGCTGCTCTGTTGACAAGAACCCCCACTTCATTACACCTTCAATATCCTAGGAAAGAGAAAAATGGGTAAAGAAGTTCTCGTCCTCATGTACAATGGAATATCACTCAGCCATGAAATCCACGTCATAAGGCTAGTAGCAGCACGATGAGTGGATTTAGGTACGACGATTCTAAGTGAAATAAGTCACACAGAAAAAGACACTTATCCTAAGATATCACTTAGAGAGGGAATGTAAAAACCGCTACACTTGAACTGAATTGCAAAACAGAACAGAGTCACACGTTTAGGAAACACACTATGGCTGCTGAACGGGAAAGGTGAGGTGGGGTGATGCATAAAACAAGGGTTTCAAATTAGCTCCGATACCGTTCCATAAACCCAATATGTAAGAGACAAGACCTATTCCTTTTTCAGTGAACTGGACTCAACACCCCCTATTCACCGCACAAGAATATATCTGACTAGTAAGAATCTTCAAACCTGTGTATTGATATCCCTCTGTAAGTGAGTCAAGGGGGTGTAAAGCGGCATAAACACAGCCGTGAAAAGCAGCTAAACCCCATTATAAAAATAAATTACTTTTCAAAACCCATGAAACAAAGACAGTGAAAGAGAGAGAAATTCTTACAAAATTCGTTCAGGGGCTGTGATGCAACCTGGATTGACCATATCTAGAACCACAGCTGATTGAGACATAAGGGTGGACACTCTTGGGGCTGAGAGGTTCGGTGAGGTTGGGTGAGCCAACGCAGACCCTTTCAAGTAATACTGCATGGTACCCATCCCATGGGTCCCAAATCTCCAGGTTCAAGGGCATCTTCCTACGTCGAAAACAGGCATGAGAAACCCAGAAGATGGTACACCGTGTGATCGGGAAAGGTTTCTAAAACGCACCTCATTTCTCATCTCCTTTGCTCGGGTTCGCCATTCCAGCCGATTTACTAGCCATCTCCCTCCTTGGAGAATCAGCACCTTTAACCTCCTGTTCCGTACAGGTTGCAATTTGTCCTGAGGATGAACGGGAAGAGGGGGAACCAATGAGAGACTAGCTCTAGGTGTTGGGACAGGCACAGGTCACTCTATTTTCCCATCAGGAAGAAGAATTAAGCACAAGCTCAGCCTGCCCCCCAGAACCAGAAGAGGGCCTGAAGCAATTCTGCGCTTTTGCGGCCAGCTCCCAAAAAAGCGAGTTGAAAAATGGAGCTCAGGGGCCCTGCAATTCACAAACCTGCAGAGTTTTAAATGATACCTCTCGTCCACAAATATATTAAGGGAAGGCAACGAAGAGGCTTTGAAAGCAAGGCAGAATTGCAGGAAACAGATTTCAGGAGGTAGATTCGAATCGCCTTGAAAGCACATGAAAAGCGGCAAAACGTGGACAATGATGCCCTTGGCCAAAAAGGGCGTATGCGTTTTTTCCTGAATATATTCAGGAAAAAACGCATACGCCCTTTTTGGCCAACCAAGCAACCTGGAAAGGCCAATCAGCGCTCCAAAGAAGTCTCGCTTCCCAGCGGGCAAAAGGGCCATGCGGAAAAAAGTGTCCAAACCAGAAATGCAGGACCGGCCATGGAGAAATGGGAGCCTTGCTACGCTGATGGGTGGGATGTAAATTGCCAACAGCCACTCTGGAGAAGTGTACGGTGTGTTCTGAAACATCTAAAAAACACAGCTTGGAGAGCATAGGGCACTTCCACTCATGGGCGTATAAATTGGGAAAACTAAAAATCAGCAAGACACAGGCACCCCAAAGTTTAGGGCTGCTCTGTTGACAAGAACCCCCACTTCATTACACCTTCAATATCCTAGGAAAGAGAAAAATGGGTAAAGAAGTTCTCGTCCTCATGTACAATGGAATATCACTCAGCCATGAAATCCACGTCATAAGGCTAGTAGCAGCACGATGAGTGGATTTAGGTACGACGATTCTAAGTGAAATAAGTCACACAGAAAAAGACACTTATCCTAAGATATCACTTAGAGAGGGAATGTAAAAACCGCTACACTTGAACTGAATTGCAAAACAGAACAGAGTCACACGTTTAGGAAACACACTATGGCTGCTGAACGGGAAAGGTGAGGTGGGGTGATGCATAAAACAAGGGTTTCAAATTAGCTCCGATACCGTTCCATAAACCCAATATGTAAGAGACAAGACCTATTCCTTTTTCAGTGAACTGGACTCAACACCCCCTATTCACCGCACAAGAATATATCTGACTAGTAAGAATCTTCAAACCTGTGTATTGATATCCCTCTGTAAGTGAGTCAAGGGGGTGTAAAGCGGCATAAACACAGCCGTGAAAAGCAGCTAAACCCCATTATAAAAATAAATTACTTTTCAAAACCCATGAAACAAAGACAGTGAAAGAGAGAGAAATTCTTACAAAATTCGTTCAGGGGCTGTGATGCAACCTGGATTGACCATATCTAGAACCACAGCTGATTGAGACATAAGGGTGGACACTCTTGGGGCTGAGAGGTTCGGTGACGTTGGGTGAGCCAACGCAGACCCTTTCAAGTAATACTGCATGGTACCCATCCCATGGGTCCCAAATCTCCAGGTTCAAGGGCATCTTCCTACGTCGAAAACAGGCATGAGAAACCCAGAAGATGGTACACCGTGTGATCGGGAAAGGTTTCTAAAACGCACCTCATTTCTCATCTCCTTTGCTCGGGTTCGCCATTCCAGCCGATTTACTAGCCATCTCCCTCCTTGGAGAATCAGCACCTTTACCCTCCTGTTCCGTACAGGTTGCAATTTGTCCTGAGGATGAACGGGAAGAGGGGGAACCAATGAGAGACTAGCTCTAGGTGTTGGGACAGGCACAGGTCACTCTATTTTCCCATCAGGAAGAAGAATTAAGCACAAGCTCAGCCTGCCCCCCAGAACCAGAAGAGGGCCTGAAGCAATCCTGCGCTTTTGCGGCCAGCTCCCAAAAAAGCGAGTTGGAAAATGGAGCTCAGGGGCACTGCAATTCACAAACCTGCAGAGTTTTAAATGATACCTCTCGTCCACAAATATATTAAGGGAAGGCAACGAAGAGGATTTGAAAGCAAGGCAGAATTGCAGGAAACAGATTTCAGGAGGTAGATTCGAATCGCCTTGAAAGCACATGAAAAGCGGCAAAACGTGGACAATGATGCCCTTGGCCAAAAAGGGCGTATGCGTTTTTTCCTGAATATATTCAGGAAAAAACGCATACGCCCTTTTTGGCCAACCAAGCAACCTGGAAAGGCCAATCAGCGCTCCAAAGAAGTCTCGCTTCCCAGCGGGCAAAAGGGCCATGCGGAAAAAAGTGTCCAAACCAGAAATGCAGGACCGGCCATGGAGAAATGGGAGCCTTGCTACGCTGATGGGTGGGATGTAAATTGCCAACAGCCACTCTGGAGAAGTGTACGGTGTGTTCTGAAACATCTAAAAAACACAGCTTGGAGAGCATAGGGCACTTCCACTCATGGGCGTATAAATTGGGAAAACTAAAAATCAGCAAGACACAGGCACCCCAAAGTTTAGGGCTGCTCTGTTGACAAGAACCCCCACTTCATTACACCTTCAATATCCTAGGAAAGAGAAAAATGGGTAAAGAAGTTCTCGTCCTCATGTACAATGGAATATCACTCAGCCATGAAATCCACGTCATAAGGCTAGTAGCAGCACGATGAGTGGATTTAGGTACGACGATTCTAAGTGAAATAAGTCACACAGAAAAAGACACTTATCATAAGATATCACTTAGAGAGGGAATGTGAAAACCGCTACACTTGAACTGAATTGCAAAACAGAACAGAGTCACACGTTTAGGAAACACACTATGGCTGCTGAACGGGAAAGGTGAGGTGGGGTGATGCATAAAACAAGGGTTTCAAATTAGCTCCGATACCATTCCATAAACCCAATACGTAAGAGACAAAACCTATTCCTTTTTCAGTGAACTGGACTCAACACCCCCTATTCACCGCACAAGAATATATCTGACTAGTAAGAATCTTCAAACCTATGTATTGATATCTCTCTGTACGTGAGTCAAGGGGGTGTAAAGCGGCATAAACACAGCCGTGAAAAGCAGCTAAACCCCATTATAAAAATAAATTACTTTTCAAAACCCGTGAAACAAAGACAGTGAAAGAGAGAGAAATTCTTACAAAATTCGTTCACGGGCTGTGATGCAACCTGGATTGACCATATCTAGACCCACAGCTGATTGAGACATAAGGGTGGACACTCTTGGGGCTGAGAGGTTCGGTGAGGTTGGGTGAGCCAACGCAGACCCTTTCAAGTAATACTGCATGGTACCCATCCCATGGGTCCCAAATCTCCAGGTTCAAGGGCATCTTCCTACGTCGAAAACAGGCATGAGAAACCCAGAAGATGGTACACGGTGTGATCGGGAAAGGTTTCTAAAACGCACCTCATTTCTCATCTCCTTTGCTCGGGTTCGCCATTCCAGCCAATTTACTAGCCATCTCCCTCCTTGGAGAATCAGCACCTTTAACCTCCTGTTCCGTACAGGTTGCAATTTGTCCTGAGGATGAACGGGAAGAGGGGGAACCAATGAGAGACTAGCTCTAGGTGTTGGGACAGGCACAGGTCACTCTATTTTCCCCTCAGGAAGAAGAATTAAGCACAAGCTCAGCCTGCCCCCCAGAACCAGAAGAGGGCCTGAAGCAATCCTGCGCTTTTGCGGCCAGCTCCCAAAAAAGCGAGTTGAAAAATGGAGCTCAGGGGCACTGCAATTCACAAACCTGCAGAGTTTTAAATGATACCTCTCGTCCACAAATATATTAAGGGAAGGCAACGAAGAGGCTTTGAAAGCAAGGCAGAATTGCAGGAAACAGATTTCAGGAGGTAGATTCGAATCGCCTTGAAAGCACATGAAAAGCGGCAAAACGTGGACAATGATGCCCTTGGCCAAAAAGGGCGTATGCGTTTTTTCCTGAATATATTCAGGAAAAAACGCATACGCCCTTTTTGGCCAACCAAGCAACCTGGAAAGGCCAATCAGCGCTCCAAAGAAGTCTCGCTTCCCAGCGGGCAAAAGGGCCATGCGGAAAAAAGTGTCCAAACCAGAAATGCAGGACCGGCCATGGAGAAATGGGAGCCTTGCTACGCTGATGGGTGGGATGTAAATTGCCAACAGCCACTCTGGAGAAGTGTACGGTGTGTTCTGAAACATCTAAAAAACACAGCTTGGAGAGCATAGGGCACTTCCACTCATGGGCGTATAAATTGGGAAAACTAAAAATCAGCAAGACACAGGCACCCCAAAGTTTAGGGCTGCTCTGTTGACAAGAACCCCCACTTCATTACACCTTCAATATCCTAGGAAAGAGAAAAATGGATAAAGAAGTTGTGGTCCTCATGTACAATGGAATATCACTCAGCCATGAAATCCACGTCATAAGGCTAGTAGCAGCACGATGAGTGGATTTAGGTACGACGATTCTAAGTGAAATAAGTCACACAGAAAAAGACACTTATCCTAAGATATCACTTAGAGAGGGAATGTAAAAACCGCTACACTTGAACTGAATTGCAAAACAGAACAGAGTCACACGTTTAGGAAACACACTATGGCTGCTGAACGGGAAAGGTGAGGTGGGGTGATGCATAAAACAAGGGTTTCAAATTAGCTCCGATACCGTTCCATAAACCCAATATGTAAGAGACAAGACCTATTCCTTTTTCAGTGAACTGGACTCAACACCCCCTATTCACCGCACAAGAATATATCTGACTAGTAAGAATCTTCAAACCTATGTATTGATATCTCTCTGTAAGTGAGTCAAGGGGGTGTAAAGCGGCATAAACAGAGCCGTGAAAAGCAGCTAAACCCCATTATAAAAATAAATTACTTTTCAAAACCCGTGAAACAAAGACAGTGAAAGAGAGAGAAATTCTTACAAAATTCGTTCACGGGCTGTGATGCAACCTTGATTGACCATATCTAGACCCACAGCTGATTGAGACATAAGGGTGGACACTCTTGGGGCTGAGAGGTTCGGTGAGGTTGGGTGAGCCAACGCAGACCCTTTCAAGTAATACTGCATGGTACCCATCCCATGGGTCCCAAATCTCCAGGTTCAAGGGCATCTTCCTACGTCGAAAACAGGCATGAGAAACCCAGAAGATGGTACACCGTGTGATCGGGAAAGGTTTCTAAAACGCACCTCATTTCTCATCTCCTTTGCTCGGGTTCGCCATTCCAGCCGATTTACTAGCCATCTCCCTCCTTGGAGAATCAGCACCTTTAACCTCCTGTTCCGTACAGGTTGCAATTTGTCCTGAGGATGAACGGGAAGAGGGGGAACCAATGAGAGACTAGCTCTAGGTGTTGGGACAGGCACAGGTCACTCTATTTTCCCATCAGGAAGAAGAATTAAGCACAAGCTCAGCCTGCCCCCCAGAACCAGAAGAGGGCCTGAAGCAATCCTGCGCTTTTGCGGCCAGCTCCCAAAAAAGCGAGTTGAAAAATGGAGCTCAGGGGCCCTGCAATTCACAAACCTGCAGAGTTTTAAATGATACCTCTCGTCCACAAATATATTAAGGGAAGGCAACGAAGAGGCTTTGAAAGCAAGGCAGAATTGCAGGAAACAGATTTCAGGAGGTAGATTCGAATGGCCTTGAAAGCACATGAAAAGCGGCAAAACGTGGACAATGATGCCCTTGGCCAAAAAGGGCGTATGCGTTTTTTCCTGAATATATTCAGGAAAAAACGCATACGCCCTTTTTGGCCAACCAAGCAACCTGGAAAGGCCAATCAGCGCTCCAAAGAAGTCTCGCTTCCCAGCGGGCAAAACGGCCATGCGGAAAAAAGTGTCCAAACCAGAAATGCAGGACCGGCCATGGAGAAATGGGAGCCTTGCTACGCTGATGGGTGGGATGTAAATTGCCAACAGCCACTCTGGAGAAGTGTACGGTGTGTTCTGAAACATCTAAAAAACACAGCTTGGAGAGCATAGGGCACTTCCACTCATGGGCGTATAAATTGGGAAAACTAAAAATCAGCAAGACACAGGCACCCCAAAGTTTAGGGTTGCTCTGTTGACAAGAACCCCCACTTCATTACACCTTAAATATCCTAGGAAAGAGAAAAATGGGTAAAGAAGTTGTGGTCCTCATGTACAATGGAATATCACTCAGCCATGAAATCCACGTCATAAGGCTAGTAGCAGCACGATGAGTGGATTTAGGTACGACGATTCTAAGTGAAATAAGTCACACAGAAAAAGACACTTATCCTAAGATATCACTTAGAGAGGGAATGTAAAAACCGCTACACTTGAACTGAATTGCAAAACAGAACAGAGTCACACGTTTAGAAAACACACTATGGCTGCTGAACGGGAAAGGTGAGGTGGGGTGATGCATAAAACAAGGGTTTCAAATTAGCTCCGATACCGTTCCATAAACCCAATATGTAAGAGACAAGACCTATTCCTTTTTCAGTGAACTGGACTCAACACCCCCTATTCACCGCACAAGAATATGTCTGACTAGTAAGAATCTTCAAACCTATGTATTGATATCTCTCTGTAAGTGAGTCAAGGGGGTGTAAAGCGGCATAAACACAGCCGTGAAAAGCAGCTAAACCCCATTATAAAAATAAATTACTTTTCAAAACCCGTGAAACAAAGACAGTGAAAGAGAGAGAAATCCTTACAAAATTCGTTCAGGGGCTGTGATGCAACCTGGATTGACAATATCTAGACCCACAGCTGATTGAGACATAAGGGTGGACACTCTTGGGGCTGAGAGGTTCGGTGAGGTTGGGTGAGCCAACGCAGACCCTTTCAAGTAATACTGCATGGTACCCATCCCATGGGTCCCAAATCTCCAGGTTCAAGGGCATCTTCCTACGTCGAAAACAGGCATGAGAAACCCAGAAGATGGTACACCGTGTGATCGGGAAAGGTTTCTAAAACGCACCTCATTTCTCATCTCCTTTGCTCGGGTTCGCCATTCCAGCCGATTTACTAGCCATCTCCCTCCTTGGAGAATCAGCACCTTTAACCTCCTGTTCCGTACAGGTTGCAATTTGTCCTGAGGATGAACGGGAAGAGGGGGAACCAATGAGAGACTAGCTCTAGGTGTTGGGACAGGCACAGGTCACTCTATTTTCCCATCAGGAAGAAGAATTAAGCACAAGCTCAGCCTGCCCCCCAGAACCAGAAGAGGGCCTGAAGCAATTCTGCGCTTTTGCGGCCAGCTCCCAAAAAAGCGAGTTGAAAAATGGAGCTCAGGGGCCCTGCAATTCACAAACCTGCAGAGTTTTAAATGATACCTCTCGTCCACAAATATATTAAGGGAAGGCAACGAAGAGGCTTTGAAAGCAAGGCAGAATTGCAGGAAACAGATTTCAGGAGGTAGATTCGAATCGCCTTGAAAGCACATGAAAAGTGGCAAAACGTGGACAATGATGCCCTTGGCCAAAAAGGGCGTATGCGTTTTTTCCTGAATATATTCAGGAAAAAACGCATACGCCCTTTTTGGCCAACCAAGCAACCTGGAAAGGCCAATCAGCGCTCCAAAGAAGTCTCGCTTCCCAGCGGGCAAAAGGGCCATGCGGAAAAAAGTGTCCAAACCAGAAATGCAGGACCGGCCATGGAGAAATGGGAGCCTTGCTACGCTGATGGGTGGGATGTAAATTGCCAACAGCCACTCTGGAGAAGTGTACGGTGTGTTCTGAAACATCTAAAAAACACAGCTTGGAGAGCATAGGGCACTTCCACTCATGGGCGTATAAATTGGGAAAACTAAAAATCAGCAAGACACAGGCACCCCAAAGTTTAGGGCTGCTCTGTTGACAAGAACCCCCACTTCATTACACCTTCAATATCCTAGGAAAGAGAAAAATGGGTAAAGAAGTTCTCGTCCTCATGTACAATGGAATATCACTCAGCCATGAAATCCACGTCATAAGGCTAGTAGCAGCACGATGAGTGGATTTAGGTACGACGATTCTAAGTGAAATAAGTCACACAGAAAAAGACACTTATCCTAAGATATCACTTAGAGAGGGAATGTAAAAACCGCTACACTTGAACTGAATTGCAAAACAGAACAGAGTCACACGTTTAGGAAACACACTATGGCTGCTGAACGGGCAAGGTGAGGTGGGGTGATGCATAAAACAAGGGTTTCAAATTAGCTCCGATACCGTTCCATAAACCCAATATGTAAGAGACAAGACCTATTCCTTTTTCATTGAACTGGACTCAACACCCCCTATTCACCGCACAAGAATATATCTGACTAGTAAGAATCTTCAAACCTATGTATTGATATCTCTCTGTGAGTGAGTCAAGGGGGTGTAAAGCGGCATAAACACAGCCGTGAAAAGCAGCTAAACCCCATTATAAAAATAAATTACTTTTCAAAACCCGTGAAACAAAGACAGTGAAAGAGAGAGAAATTCTTACAAAATTCGTTCAGGGGCTGTGATGCAACCTGGATTGACCATATCTAGACCCACAGCTGATTGAGACATAAGGGTGGACACTCTTGGGGCTGAGAGGTTCGGTGAGGTTGGGTGAGCCAACACAGACCCTTTCAAGTAATACTGCATGGTACCCATCCCATGGGTCCCAAATCTCCAGGTTCAAGGGCATCTTCCTACGTCGAAAACAGGCATGAGAAACCCAGAAGATGGTACACGGTGTGATCGGGAAAGGTTTCTAAAACGCACCTCATTTCTCATCTCCTTTGCTCGGGTTCGCCATTCCAGCCGATTTACTAGCCATCTCCCTCCTTGGAGAATCAGCACCTTTAACCTCCTGTTCCGTACAGGTTGCAATTTGTCCTGAGGATGAACGGGAAGAGGGGGAACCAATGAGAGACTAGCTCTAGGTGTTGGGACAGGCACAGGTCACTCTATTTTCCCATCGGGAAGAAGAATTAAGCACAAGCTCAGCCTGCCCCCCAGAACCAGAAGAGGGCCTGAAGCAATCCTGCGCTTTTGCGGCCAGCTCCCAAAAAAGCGAGTTGAAAAATGGAGCTCAGGGGCACTGCAATTCACAAACCTGCAGAGTTTTAAATGATACCTCTCGTCCACAAATATATTAAGGGAAGGCAACGAAGAGGCTTTGAAAGCAAGGCAGAATTGCAGGAAACAGATTTCAGGAGGTAGATTCGAATCGCCTAGAAAGCACATGAAAAGCGGCAAAACGTGGACAATGATGCCCTTGGCCAAAAAGGGCGTATGCGTTTTTTCCTGAATATATTCAGGAAAAAACGCATACGCCCTTTTTGGCCAACCAAGCAACCTGGAAAGGCCAATCAGCGCTCCAAAGAAGTCTCGCTTCCCAGCGGGCAAAAGGGCCATGCGGAAAAAAGTGTCCAAACCAGAAATGCAGGACCGGCCATGGAGAAATGGGAGCCTTGCTACGCTGATGGGTGGGATGTAAATTGCCAACAGCCACTCTGGAGAAGTGTACGGTGTGTTCTGAAACATCTAAAAAACACAGCTTGGAGAGCATAGGGCACTTCCACTCATGGGCGTATAAATTGGGAAAACTAAAAATCAGCAAGACACAGGCACCCCAAAGTTTAGGGCTGCTCTGTTGACAAGAACCCCCACTTCATTACACCTTAAATATCCTAGGAAAGAGAAAAATGGGTAAAGAAGTTGTGGTCCTCATGTACAATGGAATATCACTCAGCCATGAAATCCACGTCATAAGGCTAGTAGCAGCACGATGAGTGGATTTAGGTACGACGATTCTAAGTGAAATAAGTCACACAGAAAAAGACACTTATCCTAAGATATCACTTAGAGAGGGAATGTAAAAACCGCTACACTTGAACTGAATTGCAAAACAGAACAGAGTCACACGTTTAGGAAACACACTATGGCTGCTGAACGGGAAAGGTGAGGTGGGGTGATGCATAAAACAAGGGTTTCAAATTAGCTCCGATACCGTTCCATAAACTCAATATGTAAGAGACAAGACCTATTCCTTTTTCAGTGAACTGGACTCAACACCCCCTATTCACCGCACAAGAATATATCTGACTAGTAAGAATCTTCAAACCTGTGTATTGATATCCCTCTGTAAGTGAGTCAAGGGGGTGTAAAGCGGCATAAACACAGCCGTGAAAAGCAGCTAAACCCCATTATAAAAATACATTACTTTTCAAAACCCATGAAACAAAGACAGTGAAAGAGAGAGAAATTCTTACAAAATTCGTTCAGGGGCTGTGATGCAACCTGGATTGACCATATCTAGACCCACAGCTGATTGAGACATAAGGGTGGACACTCTTGGGTCTGAGAGGTTCGGTGAGGTTGGGTGAGCCAACGCAGACCCTTTCAAGTAATACTGCATGGTACCCATCCCATGGGTCCCAAATCTCCAGTTTCAAGGGCATCTTCCTACGTCGAAAACAGGCATGAGAAACCCAGAAGATGGTACACGGTGTGATCGGGAAAGGTTTCTAAAACGCACCTCATTTCTCATCTCCTTTGCTCGGGTTCGCCATTCCAGCCGATTTACTAGCCATCTCCCTCCTTGGAGAATCAGCACCTTTAACCTCCTGTTCCGTACAGGTTGCAATTTGTCCTGAGGATGAACGGGAAGAGGGGGAACCAATGAGAGACTAGCTCTAGGTGTTGGGACAGGCACAGGTCACTCTATTTTCCCATCGGGAAGAAGAATTAAGCACAAGCTCAGCCTGCCCCCCAGAACCAGAAGAGGGCCTGAAGCAATCCTGCGCTTTTGCGGGCAGCTCCCAAAAAAGCGAGTTGAAAAATGGAGCTCAGGGGCACTGCAATTCACAAACCTGTAGAGTTTTAAATGATACCTCTCGTCCACAAATATATTAAGGGAAGGCAACGAAGAGGCTTTGAAAGCAAGGCAGAATTGCAGGAAACAGATTTCAGGAGGTAGATTCGAATCGCCTTGAAAGCACATGAAAAGCGGCAAAACGTGGACAATGATGCCCTTGGCCAAAAAGGGCGTATGCGTTTTTTCCTGAATATATTCAGGAAAAAACGCATACGCCCTTTTTGGCCAACCAAGCAACCTGGAAAGGCCAATCAGCGCTCCAAAGAAGTCTCGCTTCCCAGCGGGCAAAAGGGCCATGCGGAAAAAAGTGTCCAAACCAGAAATGCAGGACCGGCCATGGAGAAATGGGAGCCTTGCTACGCTGATGGGTGGGATGTAAATTGCCAACAGCCACTCTGGAGAAGTGTACGGTGTGTTCTGAAACATCTAAAAAACACAGCTTGGAGAGCATAGGGCACTTCCACTCATGGGCGTATAAATTGGGAAAACTAAAAATCAGCAAGACACAGGCACCCCAAAGTTTAGGGCTGCTCTGTTGACAAGAACCCCCACTTCATTACACCTTCAATATCCTAGGAAAGAGAAAAATGGATAAAGAAGTTGTGGTCCTCATGTACAATGGAATATCACTCAGCCATGAAATCAACGTCATAAGGCTAGTAGCAGCACGATGAGTGGATTTAGGTACGACGATTCTAAGTGAAATAAGTCACACAGAAAAAGACACTTATCCTAAGATATCACTTAGAGAGGGAATGTAAAAACCGCTACACTTGAACTGAATTGCAAAACAGAACAGAGTCACACGTTTAGGAAACACACTATGGCTGCTGAACGGGCAAGGTGAGGTGGGGTGATGCATAAAACAAGGGTTTCAAATTAGCTCCGATACCGTTCCATAAACCCAATATGTAAGAGACAAGACCTATTCCTTTTTCATTGAACTGGACTCAACACCCCCTATTCACCGCACAAGAATATATCTGACTAGTAAGAATCTTCAAACCTATGTATTGATATCTCTCTGTAAGTGAGTCAAGGGGGTGTAAAGCGGCATAAACACAGCCGTGAAAAGCAGCTAAACCCCATTATAAAAATAAATTACTTTGCAAAACCCGTGAAACAAAGACAGTGAAAGAGAGAGAAATCCTTACAAAATTCGTTCAGGGGCTGTGATGCAACCTGGATTGACAATATCTAGACCCACAGCTGATTGAGACATAAGGGTGGACACTCTTGGGGCTGAGAGGTTCGGTGAGGTTGGGTGAGCCAACGCAGACCCTTTCAAGTAATACTGCATGGTACCCACCCCATGGGTCCCAAATCTCCAGGTTCAAGGGCATCTTCCTACGTCGAAAACAGGCATGAGAAACCCAGAAGATGGTACACCGTGTGATCGGGAAAGGTTTCTAAAACGCACCTCATTTCTCATCTCCTTTGCTCGGGTTCGCCATTCCAGCCGATTTACTAGCCATCTCCCTCCTTGGAGAATCAGCACCTTTAACCTCCTGTTCCGTACAGGTTGCAATTTGTCCTGAGGATGAACGGGAAGAGGGGGAACCAATGAGAGACTAGCTCTAGGTGTTGGGACAGGCACAGGTCACTCTATTTTCCCATCAGGAAGAAGAATTAAGCACAAGCTCAGCCTGCCCCCCAGAACCAGAAGAGGGCCTGAAGCAATTCTGCGCTTTTGCGGCCAGCTCCCAAAAAAGCGAGTTGAAAAATGGAGCTCAGGGGCCCTGTAATTCACAAACCTGCAGAGTTTTAAATGATACCTCTCGTCCACAAATATATTAAGGGAAGGCAACGAAGAGGCTTTGAAAGCAAGGCAGAATTGCAGGAAACAGATTTCAGGAGGTAGATTCGAATCGCCTTGAAAGCACATGAAAAGCGGCAAAACGTGGACAATGATGCCCTTGGCCAAAAAGGGCGTATGCGTTTTTTCCTGAATATATTCAGGAAAAAACGCATACGCCCTTTTTGGCCAACCAAGCAACCTGGAAAGGCCAATCAGCGCTCCAAAGAAGTCTCGCTTCCCAGCGGGCAAAAGGGCCATGCGGAAAAAAGTGTCCAAACCAGAAATGCAGGACCGGCCATGGAGAAATGGGAGCCTTGCTACGCTGATGGGTGGGATGTAAATTGCCAACAGCCACTCTGGAGAAGTGTACGGTGTGTTCTGAAACATCTAAAAAACACAGCTTGGAGAGCATAGGGCACTTCCACTCATGGGTGTATAAATTGGGAAAACTAAAAATCAGCAAGACACAGGCACCCCAAAGTTTAGGGCTGCTCTGTTGACAAGAACCCCCACTTCATTACACCTTCAATATCCTAGGAAAGAGAAAAATGGGTAAAGAAGTTCTCGTCCTCATGTACAATGGAATATCACTCAGCCATGAAATCCACGTCATAAGGCTAGTAGCAGCACGATGAGTGGATTTAGGTACGACGATTCTAAGTGAAATAAGTCACACAGAAAAAGACACTTATCCTAAGATATCACTTAGAGAGGGAATGTAAAAACCGCTACACTTGAACTGAATTGCAAAACAGAACAGAGTCACACGTTTAGGAAACACACTATGGCTGCTGAACGGGAAAGGTGAGGTGGGGTGATGCATAAAACAAGGGTTTCAAATTAGCTCCGATACCGTTCCATAAACTCAATATGTAAGAGACAAGACCTATTCCTTTTTCAGTGAACTGGACTCAACACCCCCTATTCACCGCACAAGAATATATCTGACTAGTAAGAATCTTCAAACCTGTGTATTGATATCCCTCTGTAAGTGAGTCAAGGGGGTGTAAAGCGGCATAAACACAGCCGTGAAAAGCAGCTAAACCCCATTATAAAAATACATTACTTTTCAAAACCCATGAAACAAAGACAGTGAAAGAAAGAGAAATTCTTACAAAATTCGTTCAGGGGCTGTGATGCAACCTGGATTGACCATATCTAGACCCACAGCTGATTGAGACATAAGGGTGGACACTCTTGGGGCTGAGAGGTTCGGTGAGGTTGGGTGAGCCAACGCAGACCCTTTCAAGTAATACTGCATGGTACCCATCCCATGGGTCCCAAATCTCCAGGTTCAAGGGCATCTTCCTACGTCGAAAACAGGCATGAGAAACCCAGAAGATGGTACACCGTGTGATCGGGAAAGGTTTCTAAAACGCACCTCATTTCTCATCTCCTTTGCTCGGGTTCGCCATTCCAGCCGATTTACTAGCCATCTCCCTCCTTGGAGAATCAGCACCTTTACCCTCCTGTTCCGTACAGGTTGCAATTTGTCCTGAGGATGAACGGGAAGAGGGGGAACCAATGAGAGACTAGCTCTAGGTGTTGGGACAGGCACAGGTCACTCTATTTTCCCATCAGGAAGAAGAATTAAGCACAAGCTCAGCCTGCCCCCCAGAACCAGAAGAGGGCCTGAAGCAATCCTGCGCTTTTGCGGCCAGCTCCCAAAAAAGCGAGTTGGAAAATGGAGCTCAGGGGCACTGCAATTCACAAACCTGCAGAGTTTTAAATGATACCTCTCGTCCACAAATATATTAAGGGAAGGCAACGAAGAGGATTTGAAAGCAAGGCAGAATTGCAGGAAACAGATTTCAGGAGGTAGATTCGAATCGCCTTGAAAGCACATGAAAAGCGGCAAAACGTGGACAATGATGCCCTTGGCCAAAAAGGGCGTATGCGTTTTTTCCTGAATATATTCAGGAAAAAACGCATACGCCCTTTTTGGCCAACCAAGCAACCTGGAAAGGCCAATCAGCGCTCCAAAGAAGTCTCGCTTCCCAGCGGGCAAAAGGGCCATGCGGAAAAAAGTGTCCAAACCAGAAATGCAGGACCGGCCATGGAGAAATGGGAGCCTTGCTACGCTGATGGGTGGGATGTAAATTGCCAACAGCCACTCTGGAGAAGTGTACGGTGTGTTCTGAAACATCTAAAAAACACAGCTTGGAGAGCATAGGGCACTTCCACTCATGGGCGTATAAATTGGGAAAACTAAAAATCAGCAAGACACAGGCACCCCAAAGTTTAGGGCTGCTCTGTTGACAAGAACCCCCACTTCATTACACCTTCAATATCCTAGGAAAGAGAAAAATGGGTAAAGAAGTTCTCGTCCTCATGTACAATGGAATATCACTCAGCCATGAAATCCACGTCATAAGGCTAGTAGCAGCACGATGAGTGGATTTAGGTACGACGATTCTAAGTGAAATAAGTCACACAGAAAAAGACACTTATCATAAGATATCACTTAGAGAGGGAATGTGAAAACCGCTACACTTGAACTGAATTGCAAAACAGAACAGAGTCACACGTTTAGGAAACACACTATGGCTGCTGAACGGGCAAGGTGAGGTGGGGTGATGCATAAAACAAGGGTTTCAAATTAGCTCCGATACCGTTCCATAAACCCAATATGTAAGAGACAAGACCTATTCCTTTTTCATTGAAATGGACTCAACACCCCCTATTCACCGCACAAGAATATATCTGACTAGTAAGAATCTTCAAACCTATGTATTGATATCTCTCTGTGAGTGAGTCAAGGGGGTGTAAAGCGGCATAAACACAGCCGTGAAAAGCAGCTAAACCCCATTATAAAAATAAATTACTTTTCAAAACCCGTGAAACAAAGACAGTGAAAGAGAGAGAAATTCTTACAAAATTCGTTCACGGGCTGTGATGCAACCTGGATTGACCATATCTAGACCCACAGCTGATTGAGACATAAGGGTGGACACTCTTGGGGCTGAGAGGTTCGGTGAGGTTGGGTGAGCCAACGCAGACCCTTTCAAGTAATACTGCATGGTACCCATCCCATGGGTCCCAAATCTCCAGGTTCAAGGGCATCTTCCTACGTCGAAAACAGGCATGAGAAACCCAGAAGATGGTACACGGTGTGATCGGGAAAGGTTTCTAAAACGCACCTCATTTCTCATCTCCTTTGCTCGGGTTCGCCATTCCAGCCAATTTACTAGCCATCTCCCTCCTTGGAGAATCAGCACCTTTAACCTCCTGTTCCGTACAGGTTGCAATTTGTCCTGAGGATGAACGGGAAGAGGGGGAACCAATGAGAGACTAGCTCTAGGTGTTGGGACAGGCACAGGTCACTCTATTTTCCCATCGGGAAGAAGAATTAAGCACAAGCTCAGCCTGCCCCCCAGAACCAGAAGAGGGCCTGAAGCAATCCTGCGCTTTTGCGGCCAGCTCCCAAAAAAGCGAGTTGAAAAATGGAGCTCAGGGGCACTGCAATTCACAAACCTGCAGAGTTTTAAATGATACCTCTCGTCCACAAATATATTAAGGGAAGGCAACGAAGAGGCTTTGAAAGCAAGGCAGAATTGCAGGAAACAGATTTCAGGAGGTAGATTCGAATCGCCTTGAAAGCACATGAAAAGCGGCAAAACGTGGACAATGATGCCCTTGGCCAAAAAGGGCGTATGCGTTTTTTCCTGAATATATTCAGGAAAAAACGCATACGCCCTTTTTGGCCAACCAAGCAACCTGGAAAGGCCAATCAGCGCTCCAAAGAAGTCTCGCTTCCCAGCGGGCAAAAGGGCCATGCGGAAAAAAGTGTCCAAACCAGAAATGCAGGACCGGCCATGGAGAAATGGGAGCCTTGCTACGCTGATGGGTGGGATGTAAATTGCCAACAGCCACTCTGGAGAAGTGTACGGTGTGTTCTGAAACATCTAAAAAACACAGCTTGGAGAGCATAGGGCACTTCCACTCATGGGCGTATAAATTGGGAAAACTAAAAATCAGCAAGACACAGGCACCCCAAAGTTTAGGGCTGCTCTGTTGACAAGAACCCCCACTTCATTACACCTTCAATATCCTAGGAAAGAGAAAAATGGATAAAGAAGTTGTGGTCCTCATGTACAATGGAATATCACTCAGCCATGAAATCAACGTCATAAGGCTAGTAGCAGCACGATGAGTGGATTTAGGTACGACGATTCTAAGTGAAATAAGTCACACAGAAAAAGACACTTATCCTAAGATATCACTTAGAGAGGGAATGTAAAAACCGCTACACTTGAACTGAATTGCAAAACAGAACAGAGTCACACGTTTAGGAAACACACTATGGCTGCTGAACGGGCAAGGTGAGGTGGGGTGATGCATAAAACAAGGGTTTCAAATTAGTTCCGATACCGTTCCATAAACCCAATATGTAAGAGACAAGACCTATTCCTTTTTCAGTGAACTGGACTCAACACCCCCTATTCACCGCACAAGAGTATATCTGACTAGTAAGAATCTTCAAACCTATGTATTGATATCTCTCTGTGAGTGAGTCAAGGGGGTGTAAAGCGGCATAAACACAGCCGTGAAAAGCAGCTAAACCCCATTATAAAAATAAATTACTTTTCAAAACCCGTGAAACAAAGACAGTGAAAGAGAGAGAAATTCTTACAAAATTCGTTCAGGGGCTGTGATGCAACCTGGATTGACCATATCTAGACCCACAGCTGATTGAGACATAAGGGTGGACACTCTTGGGGCTGAGAGGTTCGGTGAGGTTGGGTGAGCCAACACAGACCCTTTCAAGTAATACTGCATGGTACCCATCCCATGGGTCCCAAATCTCCAGGTTCAAGGGCATCTTCCTACGTCGAAAACAGGCATGAGAAACCCAGAAGATGGTACACGGTGTGATCGGGAAAGGTTTCTAAAACGCACCTCATTTCTCATCTCCTTTGCTCGGGTTCGCCATTCCAGCCGATTTACTAGCCATCTCCCTCCTTGGAGAATCAGCACCTTTAACCTCCTGTTCCGTACAGGTTGCAATTTGTCCTGAGGATGAACGGGAAGAGGGGGAACCAATGAGAGACTAGCTCTAGGTGTTGGGACAGGCAGAGGTCACTCTATTTTCCCATCAGGAAGAAGAATTAAGCACAAGCTCAGCCTGCCCCCCAGAACCAGAAGAGGGCCTGAAGCAATCCTGCGCTTTTGCGGCCAGCTCCCAAAAAAGCGAGTTGAAAAATGGAGCTCAGGGGCACTGCAATTCACAAACCTGCAGAGTTTTAAATGATACCTCTCGTCCACAAATATATTAAGGGAAGGCAACGAAGAGGCTTTGAAAGCAAGGCAGAATTGCAGGAAACAGATTTCAGGAGGTAGATTCGAATCGCCTTGAAAGCACATGAAAAGCGGCAAAACGTGGACAATGATGCCCTTGGCCAAAAAGGGCGTATGCGTTTTTTCCTGAATATATTCAGGAAAAAACGCATACGCCCTTTTTGGCCAACCAAGCAACCTGGAAAGGCCAATCAGCGCTCCAAAGAAGTCTCGCTTCCCAGCGGGCAAAAGGGCCATGCGGAAAAAAGTGTCCAAACCAGAAATGCAGGACCGGCCATGGAGAAATGGGAGCCTTGCTACGCTGATGGGTGGGATGTAAATTGCCAACAGCCACTCTGGAGAAGTGTACGGTGTGTTCTGAAACATCTAAAAAACACAGCTTGGAGAGCATAGGGCACTTCCACTCATGGGCGTATAAATTGGGAAAACTAAAAATCAGCAAGACACAGGCACCCCAAAGTTTAGGGCTGCTCTGTTGACAAGAACCCCCACTTCATTACACCTTCAATATCCTAGGAAAGAGAAAAATGGATAAAGAAGTTGTGGTCCTCATGTACAATGGAATATCACTCAGCCATGAAATCCACGTCATAAGGCTAGTAGCAGCACGATGAGTGGATTTAGGTACGACGATTCTAAGTGAAATAAGTCACACAGAAAAAGACACTTATCCTAAGATATCACTTAGAGAGGGAATGTAAAAACCGCTACACTTGAACTGAATTGCAAAACAGAACAGAGTCACACGTTTAGGAAACACACTATGGCTGCTGAACGGGCAAGGTGAGGTGGGGTGATGCATAAAACAAGGGTTTCAAATTAGCTCCGATACCGTTCCATAAACCCAATATGTAAGAGACAAGACCTATTCCTTTTTCATTGAACTGGACTCAACACCCCCTATTCACCGCACAAGAATATATCTGACTAGTAAGAATCTTCAAACCTATGTATTGATATCTCTCCGTGAGTGAGTCAAGGGGGTGTAAAGCGGCATAAACACAGCCGTGAAAAGCAGCTAAACCCCATTATAAAAATAAATTACTTTTCAAAACCCGTGAAACAAAGACAGTGAAAGAGAGAGAAATTCTTACAAAATTCGTTCACGGGCTGTGATGCAACCTGGATTGACCATATCTAGACCCACAGCTGATTGAGACATAAGGGTGGACACTCTTGGGGCTGAGAGGTTCGGTGAGGTTGGGTGAGCCAACGCAGACCCTTTCAAGTAATACTGCATGGTACCCATCCCATGGGTCCCAAATCTCCAGGTTCAAGGGCATCTTCCTACGTCGAAAACAGGCATGAGAAACCCAGAAGATGGTACACCGTGTGATCGGGAAAGGTTTCTAAAACGCACCTCATTTCTCATCTCCTTTGCTCGGGTTCGCCATTCCAGCCGATTTACTAGCCATCTCCCTCCTTGGAGAATCAGCACCTTTAACCTCCTGTTCCGTACAGGTTGCAATTTGTCCTGAGGATGAACGGGAAGAGGGGGAACCAATGAGAGACTAGCTCTAGGTGTTGGGACAGGCACAGGTCACTCTATTTTCCCATCAGGAAGAAGAATTAAGCACAAGCTCAGCCTGCCCCCCAGAACCAGAAGAGGGCCTGAAGCAATCCTGCGCTTTTGCGGCCAGCTCCCAAAAAAGCGAGTTGAAAAATGGAGCTCAGGGGCACTGCAATTCACAAACCTGCAGAGTTTTAAATGATACCTCTCGTCCACAAATATATTAAGGGAAGGCAACGAAGAGGCTTTGAAAGCAAGGCAGAATTGCAGGAAACAGATTTCAGGAGGTAGATTCGAATCGCCTTGAAAGCACATGAAAAGCGGCAAAACGTGGACAATGATGCCCTTGGCCAAAAAGGGCGTATGCGTTTTTTCCTGAATATATTCAGGAAAAAACGCATACGCCCTTTTTGGCCAACCAAGCAACCTGGAAAGGCCAATCAGCGCTCCAAAGAAGTCTCGCTTCCCAGCGGGCAAAAGGGCCATGCGGAAAAAAGTGTCCAAACCAGAAATGCAGGACCGGCCATGGAGAAATGGGAGCCTTGCTACGCTGATGGGTGGGATGTAAATTGCCAACAGCCACTCTGGAGAAGTGTACGGTGTGTTCTGAAACATCTAAAAAACACAGCTTGGAGAGCATAGGGCACTTCCACTCATGGGCGTATAAATTGGGAAAACTAAAAATCAGCAAGACACAGGCACCCCAAAGTTTAGGGCTGCTCTGTTGACAAGAACCCCCACTTCATTACACCTTCAATATCCTAGGAAAGAGAAAAATGGATAAAGAAGTTGTGGTCCTCATGTACAATGGAATATCACTCAGCCATGAAATCAACGTCATAAGGCTAGTAGCAGCACGATGAGTGGATTTAGGTACGACGATTCTAAGTGAAATAAGTCACACAGAAAAAGACACTTATCCTAAGATATCACTTAGAGAGGGAATGTAAAAACCGCTACACTTGAACTGAATTGCAAAACAGAACAGAGTCACACGTTTAGGAAACACACTATGGCTGCTGAACGGGCAAGGTGAGGTGGGGTGATGCATAAAACAAGGGTTTCAAATTAGCTCCGATACCGTTCCATAAACCCAATATGTAAGAGACAAGACCTATTCCTTTTTCATTGAACTGGACTCAACACCCCCTATTCACCGCACAAGAATATATCTGACTAGTAAGAATCTTCAAACCTATGTATTGATATCTCTCTGTGAGTGAGTCAAGGGGGTGTAAAGCGGCATAAACACAGCCGTGAAAAGCAGCTAAACCCCATTATAAAAATAAATTACTTTTCAAAACCCGTGAAACAAAGACAGTGAAAGAGAGAGAAATTCTTACAAAATTCGTTCACGGGCTGTGATGCAACCTGGATTGACCATATCTAGACCCACAGCTGATTGAGACATAAGGGTGGACACTCTTGGGGCTGAGAGGTTCGGTGAGGTTGGGTGAGCCAACGCAGACCCTTTCAAGTAATACTGCATGGTACCCATCCCATGGGTCCCAAATCTCCAGGTTCAAGGGCATCTTCCTACGTCGAAAACAGGCATGAGAAACCCAGAAGATGGTACACCGTGTGATCGGGAAAGGTTTCTAAAACGCACCTCATTTCTCATCTCCTTTGCTCGGGTTCGCCATTCCAGCCGATTTACTAGCCATCTCCCTCCTTGGAGAATCAGCACCTTTAACCTCCTGTTCCGTACAGGTTGCAATTTGTCCTGAGGATGAACGCGAAGAGGGGGAACCAATGAGAGACTAGCTCTAGGTGTTGGGACAGGCACAGGTCACTCTATTTTCCCATCAGGAAGAAGAATTAAGCACAAGCTCAGCCTGCCCCCCAGAACCAGAAGAGGGCCTGAAGCAATCCTGCGCTTTTGCGGCCAGCTCCCAAAAAAGCGAGTTGAAAAATGGAGCTCAGGGGCACTGCAATTCACAAACCTGCAGAGTTTTAAATGATACCTCTCGTCCACAAATATATTAAGGGAAGGCAACGAAGAGGCTTTGAAAGCAAGGCAGAATTGCAGGAAACAGATTTCAGGAGGTAGATTCGAATCGCCTTGAAAGCACATGAAAAGCGGCAAAACGTGGACAATGATGCCCTTGGCCAAAAAGGGCGTATGCGTTTTTTCCTGAATATATTCAGGAAAAAACGCATACGCCCTTTTTGGCCAACCAAGCAACCTGGAAAGGCCAATCAGCGCTCCAAAGAAGTCTCGCTTCCCAGCGGGCAAAAGGGCCATGCGGAAAAAAGTGTCCAAACCAGAAATGCAGGACCGGCCATGGAGAAATGGGAGCCTTGCTACGCTGATGGGTGGGATGTAAATTGCCAACAGCCACTCTGGAGAAGTGTACGGTGTGTTCTGAAACATCTAAAAAACACAGCTTGGAGAGCATAGGGCACTTCCACTCATGGGCGTATAAATTGGGAAAACTAAAAATCAGCAAGACACAGGCACCCCAAAGTTTAGGGCTGCTCTGTTGACAAGAACCCCCACTTCATTACACCTTCAATATCCTAGGAAAGAGAAAAATGGATAAAGAAGTTGTGGTCCTCATGTACAATGGAATATCACTCAGCCATGAAATCAACGTCATAAGGCTAGTAGCAGCACGATGAGTGGATTTAGGTACGACGATTCTAAGTGAAATAAGTCACACAGAAAAAGACACTTATCCTAAGATATCACTTAGAGAGGGAATGTAAAAACCGCTACACTTGAACTGAATTGCAAAACAGAACAGAGTCACACGTTTAGGAAACACACTATGGCTGCTGAACGGGCAAGGTGAGGTGGGGTGATGCATAAAACAAGGGTTTCAAATTAGCTCCGATACCGTTCCATAAACCCAATATGTAAGAGACAAGACCTATTCCTTTTTCATTGAACTGGACTCAACACCCCCTATTCACCGCACAAGAATATATCTGACTAGTAAGAATCTTCAAACCTATGTATTGATATCTCTCTGTGAGTGAGTCAAGGGGGTGTAAAGCGGCATAAACACAGCCGTGAAAAGCAGCTAAACCCCATTATAAAAATAAATTACTTTTCAAAACCCGTGAAACAAAGACAGTGAAAGAGAGAGAAATTCTTACAAAATTCGTTCACGGGCTGTGATGCAACCTGGATTGACCATATCTAGACCCACAGCTGATTGAGACATAAGGGTGGACACTCTTGGGGCTGAGAGGTTCGGTGAGGTTGGGTGAGCCAACGCAGACCCTTTCAAGTAATACTGCATGGTACCCATCCCATGGGTCCCAAATCTCCAGGTTCAAGGGCATCTTCCTACGTCGAAAACAGGCATGAGAAACCCAGAAGATGGTACACCGTGTGATCGGGAAAGGTTTCTAAAACGCACCTCATTTCTCATCTCCTTTGCTCGGGTTCGCCATTCCAGCCGATTTACTAGCCATCTCCCTCCTTGGAGAATCAGCACCTTTAACCTCCTGTTCCGTACAGGTTGCAATTTGTCCTGAGGATGAACGGGAAGAGGGGGAACCAATGAGAGACTAGCTCTAGGTGTTGGGACAGGCACAGGTCACTCTATATTCCCATCAGGAAGAAGAATTAAGCACAAGCTCAGCCTGCCCCCCAGAACCAGAAGAGGGCCTGAAGCAATCCTGTGCTTTTGCGGCCAGCTCCCAAAAAAGCGAGTTGAAAAATGGAGCTCAGGGGCACTGCAATTCACAAACCTGCAGAGTTATAAATGATAACTCTCGTCCACAAATATATTGAGGGAAGGCAACGAAGAGGATTTGAAAGCAAGGCAGAATTGCAGGAAACAGATTTCAGGAGGTAGATTCGAATCGCCTTGAAAGCACATGAAAAGCGGCAAAACGTGGACAATGATGCCCTTGGCCAAAAAGGGCGTATGCGTTTTTTCCTGAATATATTCAGGAAAAAACGCATACGCCCTTTTTGGCCAACCAAGCAACCTGGAAAGGCCAATCAGCGCTCCAAAGAAGTCTCGCTTCCCAGCGGGCAAAAGGGCCATGCGGAAAAAAATGTCCAAACCAGAAATGCAGGACCGGCCATGGAGAAATGGGAGCCTTGCTACGCTGATGGGTGGGATGTAAATTGCCAACAGCCACTCTGGAGAAGTGTACGGTGTGTTCTGAAACATCTAAAAAACACAGCTTGGAGAGCATAGGGCACTTCCACTCATGGGCGTATAAATTGGGAAAACTAAAAATCAGCAAGACACAGGCACCCCAAAGTTTAGGGCTGCTCTGTTGACAAGAACCCCCACTTCATTACACCTTAAATATCCTAGGAAAGAGAAAAATGGATAAAGAAGTTGTGGTCCTCATGTACAATGGAATATCACTCAGCCATGAAATCAACGTCATAAGGCTAGTAGCAGCACGATGAGTGGATTTAGGTACGACGATTCTAAGTGAAATAAGTCACACAGAAAAAGACACTTATCCTAAGATATCACTTAGAGAGGGAATGTAAAAACCGCTACACTTGAACTGAATTGCAAAACAGAACAGAGTCACACGTTTAGGAAACACACTATGGCTGCTGAACGAGCAAGGTGAGGTGGGGTGATGCATAAAACAAGGGTTTCAAATTAGCTCCGATACCGTTCCATAAACCCAATATGTAAGAGACAAGACCTATTCCTTTTTCATTGAACTGGACTCAACACCCCCTATTCACCGCACAAGAATATATCTGACTAGTAAGAATCTTCAAACCTATGTATTGATATCTCTCTGTGAGTGAGTCAAGGGGGTGTAAAGCGGCATAAACACAGCCGTGAAAAGCAGCTAAACCCCATTATAAAAATAAATTACTTTTCAAAACCCGTGAAACAAAGACAGTGAAAGAGAGAGAAATTCTTACAAAATTCGTTCACGGGCTGTGATGCAACCTGGATTGACCATATCTAGACCCACAGCTGATTGAGACATAAGGGTGGACACTCTTGGGGCTGAGAGGTTCGGTGAGGTTGGGTGAGCCAACGCAGACCCTTTCAAGTAATACTGCATGGTACCCATCCCATGGGTCCCAAATCTCCAGGTTCAAGGGCATCTTCCTACGTCGAAAACAGGCATGAGAAACCCAGAAGATGGTACACAGTGTGATCGGGAAAGGTTTCTAAAACGCACCTCATTTCTCATCTCCTTTGCTCGGGTTCGCCATTCCAGCCGATTTACTAGCCATCTCCCTCCTTGGAGAATCAGCACCTTTAACCTCCTGTTCCGTACAGGTTGCAATTTGTCCTGAGGATGAACGGGAAGAGGGGGAACCAATGAGAGACTAGCTCTAGGTGTTGGGACAGGCACAGGTCACTCTATTTTCCCATCGGGAAGAAGAATTAAGCACAAGCTCAGCCTGCCCCCCAGAACCAGAAGAGGGCCTGAAGCAATCCTGCGCTTTTGCGGCCAGCTCCCAAAAAAGCGAGTTGAAAAATGGAGCTCAGGGGCACTGCAATTCACAAACCTGCAGAGTTTTAAATGATACCTCTCGTCCACAAATATATTAAGGGAAGGCAACGAAGAGGCTTTGAAAGCAAGGCAGAATTGCAGGAAACAGATTTCAGGAGGTAGATTCGAATCGCCTTGAAAGCACATGAAAAGCGGCAAAACGTGGACAATGATGCCCTTGGCCAAAAAGAGCGTATGCGTTTTTTCCTGAATATATTCAGGAAAAAACGCATACGCCCTTTTTGGCCAACCAAGCAACCTGGAAAGGCAAATCAGCGCTCCAAAGAAGTCTCGCTTCCCAGCAGGCAAATAGCCATGCGGAAAAAAGTGTCAAAACCAGAAATGCAGGACCGGCCATGGAGAAATGGGAGCCTGGCTACGCTGATGGGCGGGATGTAAATTGCCAACAGCCGCTCTGGAGAAGTGTACGGTGTGTCCTGAAACATCTAAAAAACACAGCTTGGAGAGCATAGGGCACTTCCACTCATGGGCGTATAATTTGGGAAAACTAAAAGTCAGCAAGACACAGGCACCCCAAAGTTTAGGGCTGCTCTGTTGACAAGAACCCCCACTTCATTACACCTTCATTATCCTAGGAAAGAGAATAATGGATAAAGAAGTTCGGGTCCGCATGTACAATGGAATATCACTCAGCCATGAAATCAACGTCATAAGGCTAGTAGCAGCACGATGAGTGGATTTAGGTACGACGATTCTAAGTGAAATAAGTCACACAGAAAAAGACACTTATCATAAAATATCACTTATAGAGGGAATGTAAAAACCGCTACACTTGAACTGAATTACAAAACAGAACAGAGTCACACGTTTAGAAAGCACACTATGGCTGCTGAACGGGAAAGGTGAGGTGGGGTGATGCATCAAACAAGGGTTTCAAATTAGCTCCGATTCCGTTCCATAAACCCAATAGGTAATAGACAAGACCTACTCCTTGCTCAGTAAACTGGACTCAACATCCCCTATTCACCGCACAAGCATATATCTGACTAGTAAGAATCTTCAAACCTATGTATTGATATCTCTCTGTAAGTGAGTCAAGGGGGTGTAAAGCGGCATAAACACAGCCGTGAAAAGCAGCTACACCCCATTATAACAATAAATTACTTTTCAAAACCCGTGAAACAAAGACAGTGAAAGAGAGAGAAATTCTTACAAAATTCGTTCAGGGGCTGTGATGCAACCTGGATTGACCATATCTAGACCCACAGCTGATTGAGACATAAGGGTGGACACTCTTGGGGCTCAGAGGTTTGGTGAGGTTGCATGAGCCAACGCAGACCCTTTAAAGTAATACTGCATGGTACCCATCCCATGGGTCCCAAATCTCCAGGTTCAAGGGCAAATTCCTACCTCGAAAACATGCATGAGAAACCCAGAAGATGCTACACCGTGTGATCGGGAAAGGTTTCTAAAACGCACCTCATTTCTCATTTCCTTGTGCTCGGGTTCGCCATTCCAGCCGCTTTACTAGCCATCTCCCTCCTTGGAGAATCAGCACCTTTAACCTCCTGTTCCATACAGGTTGCAATTTGTCCTGAGGATGAACGGGAAGAGGGGGAACCAATGAGAGACTAGCTCTAGGTGTTGGGACAGGCACAGGTCACTCTACTTTCCCAACAGGAAGAAGAATTAAACACAGGCTCATCCTGCCCCCCAGAACTAGAAGAGTGCCTGAAGCAATCCTGCACTTATGCGGCCAGATCCCAAAAAAGCGAGTTGAAAAATGGAGCTCAGGGGCACTGCAATTCACAAACCTGCAGAGTTATAAATCATAATTCTCGTCCACAAATATATTGAGGGAAGGCAACGAAGAGGCTTTGAAAGCAAGGCAGAATTGCAGGAAACAGATTTCAGGAGGTAGATTCGAATCGCCTTGAAAGCACATGAAAAGCGGCAAAACGTGGACAATGATGCCCTTGGCCAAAAAGGGCGTATGCGTTTTTTCCTGAATATATTCAGGAAAAAACGCATACGCCCTTTTTGGCCAACCAAGCAACCTGGAAAGGCAAATCAGCGCTCCAAAGAAGTCTCCCTTCCCAGCGGGCAAATAGCCATGCGGAAAAAAGTGTCCAAACCAGAAATGCAGGACAGGCCATGGAGAAATGGGAGCCTGGCTACGCTGATGGGCGGGATGTAAATTGCCAACAGCCGCTCTGGAGAAGTGTACGGTGTGTCCTGAAACATCTAAAAAACACAGCTTGGAGAGCATAGGGCACTTCCACTCATGGGCCTATAAATTGGGAAAACTAAAAATCAGCAAGACACAGGCACCCCAAAGTTTAGGGCTGCTCTGTTGACAAGAACCCCCAATTCATTACACCTTCATTATGCTAGGAAAGAGAAAAATGGATAAAGAAGTCCGGGTCCGCATGTACAATGAATTTCACTCAGCCATGAAATCAACGTCATAAGGCTAGTAGCAGCACGATGAGTGGATTCAGGTACGACGATTCTAAGTGAAATAAGTCACACAGAAAAAGACACTTATCATAAGATATCACTTATAGAGGGAATGTAAAAACCGCTACACTTGAACTGAATTACAAAACAGAACAGAGTCACACGTTTAGAAAGCACACTATGGCTGCTGAACGGGAAAGGTGAGGTGGGGTGATGCATCAAACAAGGGTTTCAAATTAGCTCCGATTCCGTTCCATAAACCCAATAGGTAATAGACAAGACCTACTCCTTGCTCAGTGAACTGGACTCAACACCCCCTATTCAACGCACAAGCATATATTTGACTAGTAAGAATCTTCAAACCTATGTATTGATATCTCTCTGTAAGTGAGTCAAGGGGGTGTAAAGCGGCATAAACACAGCCGTGAAAAGCAGCTACACCCCATTATAAAAATAAATTACTTTTCAAAACCCGTGAAACAAAGACAGTGAAAGAGAGAGAAATTCTTACAAAATTCGTTCAGGGGCTGTGATGCAACCTGGATTGACCATATCTAGACCCACAGCTGATTGAGACATAAGGGTGGACACTCTTGGGGCTGAGAGGTTTGGTGAGGTTGGGTGAGCCAACGCAGACCCTTTCAAGTAATACTGCATGGTACCCATCCCATGGGTCCCACATCTCCAGGTTCAAGGGCAACTTCTTACCTCGAAAACATGCATGAGAACCAGAAGATGGTACACCGTGTGATCGGGAAAGGTTTCTAAAACGCACCTCATTTCTCATTTCCTTGTGCTCGGGTTCGCCATTCCAGCCGCTTTACTAGCCATCTCCCTCCTTGGGGAATCAGCACCTTTAACGTCCTGTTCCATACAGGTTGCAAATTGTCCTGAGGATGAACGGGAAGAGGGGGAACCAATGAGAGACTAGCTCTAGGTGTTGGGACAGGCACAGGTCACTCTACTTTCCCAACAGGAAGAAGAATTAAACACAGGCTCATCCTGCCCCCCAGAACTAGAAGAGCGCCTGAAGCAATCCTGCACTTATGCGGCCAGCTCCCAAAAAAGCGAGTTGAAAAATGGAGCTCAGGGGCACTGCAATTCACAAACCTGCAGAGTTATAAATGATAACTCTCGTCCACAAATATATTGAGGGAAAGCAACGAAGAGGCTTTGAAAGCAAGGCAGAATTGCAGGAAACCGATTTCAGGAGGTAGATTCGAATCGCCTTGAAAGCACATGAAAAGCGGCAAAACGTGGACAATGATGCCCTTGGCCAAAAAGGGCGTATGCGTTTTTTCCTGAATATATTCAGGAAAAAACGCATACGCCCTTTTTGGCCAACCAAGCAACCTGGAAAGGCAAATCAGCGCTCCAAAGATGTCTCCCTTCCCAGCGGGCAAATAGCCATGCGGAAAAAAGTGTCCAAACCAGAAATGCAGGACAGGCCATGGAGAAATGGGAGCCTTGCTACGCTGATGGGCGGGATGTAAATTGCCAACAGCCGCTCTGGAGAAGTGTACGGTGTGTCCTGAAACATCTAAAAAACACAGCTTGGAGAGCATAGGGCACTTCCACTCATGGGCCTATAAATTGGGAAAACTAAAAATCAGCAAGACACAGGCACCCCAAAGTTTAGGGCTGCTCTGTTGACAAGAACCCCCATTTCATTACACCTTCATTATGCTAGGAAAGAGAAAAAATGGATAAAGAAGTCCGGGTCCGCATGTACAATGGAATATCACTCAGCCATGAAATCAACGTCATAAGGCTAGTAGCAGCACGATGAGTGGATTTAGGTACGACGATTCTAAGTGAAATAAGTCACACAGAAAAAGACACTTATCATAAGATATCACTTATAGAGGGAATGTAAAAACCGCTACACTTGAACTGAATTACAAAACAGAACAGAGTCACACGTTTAGAAAGCACACTATGGCTGCTGAACGGGAAGGTGAGGTGGGGTGATGCATCAAACAAGGGTTTCAAATTAGCTCCGATTCCGTTCCATAAACCCAATAGGTAATAGACAAGACCTACTCCTTGCTCAGTGAACTGGACTCAACACCCCCTATTCAACGCACAAGCATATATTTGTCTAGTAAGAATCTTCAAACCTATGTATTGATATCTCTCTGTAAGTGAGTCAAGGGGGTGTAAAGCGGCATAAACACAGCCGTGAAAAGCAGCTACACCCCATTATAAAAATAAATTACTTTTCAAAACCGTGAAACAAAGACAGTGAAAGAGAGAGAAATTCTTACAAAATTCGTTCAGGGGCTGTGATGCAACCTGGATTGACCATATCTAGACCCACAGCTGATTGAGACATAAGGGTGGACACTCTTGGGGCTGAGAGGTTTGGTGAGCTTGGGTGAGCCAACGCAGACCCTTTCAAGTAATACTGCATGGTACCCATCCCATGGGTCCCACATCTCCAGGTTCAAGGGCAACTTCTTACCTCGAAAACATGCATGAGAAACCCAGAAGATGGTACACCGTGTGATCGGGAAAGGTTTCTAAAACGCACCTCATTTCTCATTTCCTTGTGCTCGGGTTCGCCATTCCAGCCGCTTTACTAGCCATCTCCCTCCTTGGAGAATCAGCACCTTTAACGTCCTGTTCCATACAGGTTGCAATTTGTCCTGAGGATGAACGGGAAGAGGGGGAACCAATGAGAGACTAGCTCTAGGTGTTGGGACAGGCACAGGTCACTCTACTTTCCCAACAGGAAGAAGAATTAAACACAGGCTCATCCTGCCCCCCAGAACTAGAAGAGCGCCTGAAGCAATCCTGCACTTATGCGGCCAGCTCCCAAAAAAGCGAGTTGAAAAATGGAGCTCAGGGGCACTGCAATTCACAAACCTGCAGAGTTATAAATGATAACTCTCGTCCACAAATATATTGAGGGAAGGCAACGAAGAGGATTTGAAAGCAAGGCAGAATTGCAGGAAACAGATTTCAGGAGGTAGATTCGAATCGCCTTGAAAGCACATGAAAAGCGGCCAAACGTGGACAATGATGCCCTTGGCCAAAAAGGGCGTATGCGTTTTTTCCTGAATATATTCAGGAAAAAACGCATACGCCCTTTTTGGCCAACCAAGCAACCTGGAAAGGCAAATCAGCGCTCCAAAGAAGTCTCTCTTCCCAGCGGGCAAATAGCCATGCGGAAAAAAGTGTCCAAACCAGAAATGCAGGACCGGCCATGGAGAAATGGGAGCCTGGCTACGCTGATGGGCGGGATGTAAATTGCCAACAGCCGCTCTGGAGAAGTGTACGGTGTGTCCTGAAACATCTAAAAAACACAGCTTGGAGAGCATAGGGCACTTCCACTCATGGGCCTATAAATTGGGAAAACTAAAAATCAGCAAGACACAGGCACCCCAAAGTTTAGGGCTGCTCTGTTGACAAGAACCCCCATTTCATTACACCTTAAATATCCTAGGAAAGAGAAAAATGGATAAAGAAGTCCGGGTCCGCATGTACAATGGAATATCACTCAGCCATGAAATCAACGTCATAAGGCTAGTAGCAGCACGATGAGTGGATTTAGGTACGACGATTCTAAGTGAAATAAGTCACACAGAAAAAGACACTTATCATAAGATATCACTTATAGAGGGAATGTAAAAACCGCTACACTTGAACTGAATTACAAAACAGAACAGAGTCACACGTTTAGAAAGCACACTATGGCTGCTGAACGGGAAAGGTGAGGTGGGGTGATGCATCAAACAAGGGTTTCAAATTAGCTCCGATTCCGTTCCATAAACCCAATAGGTAATAGACAAGACCTACTCCTTGCTCAGTGAAGTGGACTCAACACCCCCTATTCAACGCACAAGCATATATTTGACTAGTAAGAATCTTCAAACCTATGTATTGATATCTCTCTGTAAGTGAGTCAAGGGGGTGTAAAGCGGCATAAACACAGCCGTGAAAAGCAGCTACACCCCATTATAAAAATAAATTACTTTTCAAAACCCGTGAAACAAAGACAGTGAAAGAGAGAGAAATTCTTACAAAATTCGTTCAGGGGCTGTGATGCAACCTGGATTGACCATATCTAGACCCACAGCTGATTGAGACATAAGGGTGGACACTCTTGGGGCTCAGAGGTTTGGTGAGGTTGCATGAGCCAACGCAGACCCTTTCAAGTAATACTGCATGGTACCCATCCCATGGGTCCCAAATCTCCAGGTTCAAGGGCAACTTCCTACCTCGAAAACATGCATGAGAAACCCAGAAGATGGTACACCGTGTGATCGGGAAAGGTTTCTAAAACGCACCTCATTTCTCATTTCCTTGTGCTCGGGTTCGCCATTCCAGCCGCTTTACTAGCCATCTCCCTCCTTGGAGAATCAGCACCTTTAACCTCCTGTTCCATACAGGTTGCAATTTGTCCTGAGGATGAACGGGAAGAGGGGGAACCAATGAGAGACTAGCTCTAGGTGTTGGGACAGGCACAGGTCACTCTAGTTTCCCAACAGGAAGAAGAATTAACCACAGGCTCATCCTGCCCCCCAGAACTAGAAGAGGGCCTGAAGCAATCCTGCACTTATGCGGCCAGCTCCCAAAAAAGCGAGTTGAAAAATGGAGCTCAGGGGCACTGCAATTCACAAACCTGCAGAGTTATAAATGATAACTCTCGTCCACAAATATATTGAGGGAAGGCAACGAAGAGGCTTTGAAAGCAAGGCAGAATTGCAGGAAACAGATTTCAGGAGGTAGATTCGAATCGCCTTGAAAGCACATGAAAAGCGGCAAAACGTGGACAATGATGCCCTTGGCCAAAAAGGGCGTATGCGTTTTTTCCTGAATATATTCAGGAAAAAACGCATACGCCCTTTTTGGCCAACCAAGCAACCTGGAAAGGCAAATCAGCGCTCCAAAGAAGTCTCCCTTCCCAGCGGGCAAATAGCCATGCGGAAAAAAGTGTCCAAACCAGAAATGCAGGACAGGCCATGGAGAAATGGGAGCCTGGCTACGCTGATGGGCGGGATGTAAATTGCCAACAGCCGCTCTGGAGAAGTGTACGGTGTGTCCTGAAACATCTAAAAAACACAGCTTGGAGAGCATAGGGCACTTCCACTCATGGGCCTATAAATTGGGAAAACTAAAAATCAGCAAGACACAGGCACCGCAAAGTTTAGGGCTGCTCTGTTGACAAGAACCCCCATTTCATTACACCTTAAATATCCTAGGAAAGAGAAAAATGGATAAAGAAGTCCAGGTCCGCATGTACAATGGAATATCACTCAGCCATGAAATTAACGTCATAAGGCTAGTAGCAGCACGATGAGTGGATTTAGGTACGACGATTCTAAGTGAAATAAGTCACACAGAAAAAGACACTTATCATAAGATATCACTTATAGAGGGAATGTAAAAACCGCTACACTTGAACTGAATTACAAAACAGAACAGAGTCACACGTTTAGAAAGCACACTATGGCTGCTGAACGGGAAAGGTGAGGTGGGGTGATGCATCAAACAAGGGTTTCAAATTAGCTCCGATTCCGTTCCATAAACCCAATAGGTAATAGACAAGACCTACTCCTTGCTCAGTGAAGTGGACTCAACACCCCCTATTCAACGCACAAGCATATATTTGACTAGTAAGAATCTTCAAACCTATGTATTGATATCTCTCTGTAAGTGAGTCAAGGGGGTGTAAAGCGGCATAAACACAGCCGTGAAAAGCAGCTACACCCCATTATAAAAATAAATTACTTTTCAAAACCCGTGAAACAAAGACAGTGAAAGAGAGAGAAATTCTTACAAAATTCGTTCAGGGGCTGTGATGCAACCTGGATTGACCATATCTAGACCCACAGCTGATTGAGACATAAGGGTGGACACTCTTGGGGCTCAGAGGTTTGGTGAGGTTGCATGAGCCAACGCAGACCCTTTAAAGTAATACTGCATGGTACCCATCCCATGGGTCCCAAATCTCCAGGTTCAAGGGCAACTTCCTACCTTGAAAACATGCATGAGAAACCCAGAAGATGGTACACCGTGTGATCGGGAAAGGTTTCTAAAACGCACCTCATTTCTCATTTCCTTGTGCTCGGGTTCGCCATTCCAGCCGCTTTACTAGCCATCTCCCTCCTTGGAGAATCAGCACGTTTAACCTCCTGTTCCATACAGGTTGCAATTTGTCCTGAGGATGAACGGGAAGAGGGGGAACCAATGAAAGACTAGCTCTAGGTGTTGGGACAGGCACAGGTCACTCTAGTTTCCCAACAGGAAGAAGAATTAAACACAGGCTCATCCTGCCCCCCAGAACTAGAAGAGGGCCTGAAGCAATCCTGCACTTATGCGGCCAGCTCCCAAAAAAGCGAGTTGAAAAATGGAGCTCAGGGGCACTGCAATTCACAAACCTGCAGAGTTATAAATGATAACTCTCGTCCACAAATATATTGAGGGAAGGCAACGAAGAGGCTTTGAAAGCAAGGCAGAATTGCAGGAAACAGATTTCAGGAGGTAGATTCGAATCGCCTTGAAAGCACATGAAAAGCGGCCAAACGTGGACAATGATGCCCTTGGCCAAAAAGGGCGTATGCGTTTTTTCCTGAATATATTCAGGAAAAAACGCATACGCCCTTTTTGGCCAACCAAGCAACCTGGAAAGGCAAATCAGCGCTCCAAAGAAGTCTCTCTTCCCAGCGGGCAAATAGCCATGCGGAAAAAAGTGTCCAAACCAGAAATGCAGGACCGGCCATGGAGAAATGGGAGCCTGGCTACGCTGATGGGCGGGATGTAAATTGCCAACAGCCGCTCTGGAGAAGTGTACGGTGTGTCCTGAAACATCTAAAAAACAAAGCTTGGAGAGCATAGGGCACTTCCACTCATGGGCCTATAAATTGGGAAAACTAAAAATCAGCAAGACACAGGCACCCCAAAGTTTAGGGCTGCTCTGTTGACAAGAACCCCCATTTCATTACACCTTAAATATCCTAGGAAAGAGAAAAATGGATAAAGAAGTCCGGGTCCGCATGTACAATGGAATATCACTCAGCCATGAAATCAACGTCATAAGGCTAGTAGCAGCACGATGAGTGGATTTAGGTACGACGATTCTAAGTGAAATAAGTCACACAGAAAAAGACACTTATCATAAGATATCACTTATAGAGGGAATGTAAAAACCGCTACACTTGAACTGAATTACAAAACAGAACAGAGTCACACGTTTAGAAAGCACACTATGGCTGCTGAACGGGAAAGGTGAGGTGGGGTGATGCATCAAACAAGGGTTTCAAATTAGCTCCGATTCCGTTCCATAAACCCAATAGGTAATAGACAAGACCTACTCCTTGCTCAGTGAAGTGGACTCAACACCCCCTATTCAACGCACAAGCATATATTTGACTAGTAAGAATCTTCAAACCTATGAATTGATATCTCTCTGTAAGTGAGTCAAGGGGGTGTAAAGCGGCATAAACACAGCCGTGAAAAGCAGCTACACCCCATTATAAAAATAAATTACTTTTCAAAACCCGTGAAACAAAGACAGTGAAAGAGAGAGAAATTCTTACAAAATTCGTTCAGGGGCTGTGATGCAACCTGGATTGACCATATCTAGACCCACAGCTGATTGAGACATAAGGGTGGACACTCTTGGGGCTCAGAGGTTTGGTGAGGTTGCATGAGCCAACGCAGACCCTTTCAAGTAATACTGCATGGTACCCATCCCATGGGTCCCAAATCTCCAGGTTCAAGGGCAACTTCCTACCTCGAAAACATGCATGAGAAACCCAGAAGATGGTACACCGTGTGATCGGGAAAGGTTTCTAAAACGCACCTCATTTCTCATTTCCTTGTGCTCGGGTTCGCCATTCCAGCCGCTTTACTAGCCATCTCCCTCCTTGGAGAATCAGCACCTTTAACCTCCTGTTCCATACAGGTTGCAATTTGTCCTGAGGATGAACGGGAAGAGGGGGAACCAATGAGAGACTAGCTCTAGGTGTTGGGACAGGCACAGGTCACTCTAGTTTCCCAACAGGAAGAAGAATTAACCACAGGCTCATCCTGCCCCCCAGAACTAGAAGAGGGCCTGAAGCAATCCTGCACTTATGCGGCCAGCTCCCAAAAAAGCGAGTTGAAAAATGGAGCTCAGGGGCACTGCAATTCACAAACCTGCAGAGTTATAAATGATAACTCTCGTCCACAAATATATTGAGGGAAGGCAACGAAGAGGCTTTGAAAGCAAGGCAGAATTGCAGGAAACAGATTTCAGGAGGTAGATTCGAATCGCCTTGAAAGCACATGAAAAGCGGCAAAACGTGGACAATGATGCCCTTGGCCAAAAAGGGCGTATGCGTTTTTTCCTGAATATATTCAGGAAAAAACGCATACGCCCTTTTTGGCCAACCAAGCAACCTGGAAAGGCAAATCAGCGCTCCAAAGAAGTCTCCCTTCCCAGCGGGCAAATAGCCATGCGGAAAAAAGTGTCCAAACCAGAAATGCAGGACAGGCCATGGAGAAATGGGAGCCTGGCTACGCTGATGGGCGGGATGTAAATTGCCAACAGCCGCTCTGGAGAAGTGTACGGTGTGTCCTGAAACATCTAAAAAACACAGCTTGGAGAGCATAGGGCACTTCCACTCATGGGCCTATAAATTGGGAAAACTAAAAATCAGCAAGACACAGGCACCCCAAAGTTTAGGGCTGCTCTGTTGACAAGAACCCCCATTTCATTACACCTTAAATATCCTAGGAAAGAGAAAAATGGATAAAGAAGTCCAGGTCCGCATGTACAATGGAATATCACTCAGCCATGAAATTAACGTCATAAGGCTAGTAGCAGCACGATGAGTGGATTTAGGTACGACGATTCTAAGTGAAATAAGTCACACAGAAAAAGACACTTATCATAAGATATCACTTATAGAGGGAATGTAAAAACCGCTACACTTGAACTGAATTACAAAACAGAACAGAGTCACACGTTTAGAAAGCACACTATGGCTGCTGAACGGGAAAGGTGAGGTGGGGTGTTGCATCAAACAAGGGTTTCAAATTAGCTCCGATTCCGTTCCATAAACCCAATAGGTAATAGACAAGACCTACTCCTTGCTCAGTGAAGTGGACTCAACACCCCCTATTCAACGCACAAGCATATATTTGACTAGTAAGAATCTTCAAACCTATGTATTGATATCTCTCTGTAAGTGAGTCAAGGGGGTGTAAAGCGGCATAAACACAGCCGTGAAAAGCAGCTACACCCCATTATAAAAATAAATTACTTTTCAAAACCCGTGAAACAAAGACAGTGAAAGAGAGAGAAATTCTTACAAAATTCGTTCAGGGGCTGTGATGCAACCTGGATTGACCATATCTAGACCCACAGCTGATTGAGACATAAGGGTGGACACTCTTGGGGCTCAGAGGTTTGGTGAGGTTGCATGAGCCAACGCAGACCCTTTAAAGTAATACTGCATGGTACCCATCCCATGGGTCCCAAATCTCCAGGTTCAAGGGCAACTTCCTACCTTGAAAACATGCATGAGAAACCCAGAAGATGGTACACCGTGTGATCGGGAAAGGTTTCTAAAACGCACCTCATTTCTCATTTCCTTGTGCTCGGGTTCGCCATTCCAGCCGCTTTACTAGCCATCTCCCTCCTTGGAGAATCAGCACGTTTAACCTCCTGTTCCATACAGGTTGCAATTTGTCCTGAGGATGAACGGGAAGAGGGGGAACCAATGAAAGACTAGCACTAGGTGTTGGGACAGGCACAGGTCACTCTAGTTTCCCAACAGGAAGAAGAATTAAACACAGGCTCATCCTGCCCCCCAGAACTAGAAGAGGGCCTGAAGCAATCCTGCACTTATGCGGCCAGCTCCCAAAAAAGCGAGTTGAAAAATGGAGCTCAGGGGCACTGCAATTCACAAACCTGCAGAGTTATAAATGATAACTCTCGTCCACAAATATATTGAGGGAAGGCAACGAAGAGGCTTTGAAAGCAAGGCAGAATTGCAGGAAACAGATTTCAGGAGGTAGATTCGAATCGCCTTGAAAGCACATGAAAAGCGGCCAAACGTGGACAATGATGCCCTTGGCCAAAAAGGGCGTATGCGTTTTTTCCTGAATATATTCAGGAAAAAACGCATACGCCCTTTTTGGCCAACCAAGCAACCTGGAAAGGCAAATCAGCGCTCCAAAGAAGTCTCTCTTCCCAGCGGGCAAATAGCCATGCGGAAAAAAGTGTCCAAACCAGAAATGCAGGACCGGCCATGGAGAAATGGGAGCCTGGCTACGCTGATGGGCGGGATGTAAATTGCCAACAGCCGCTCTGGAGAAGTGTACGGTGTGTCCTGAAACATCTAAAAAACAAAGCTTGGAGAGCATAGGGCACTTCCACTCATGGGCCTATAAATTGGGAAAACTAAAAATCAGCAAGACACAGGCACCCCAAAGTTTAGGGCTGCTCTGTTGACAAGAACCCCCATTTCATTACACCTTAAATATCCTAGGAAAGAGAAAAATGGATAAAGAAGTCCGGGTCCGCATGTACAATGGAATATCACTCAGCCATGAAATCAACGTCATAAGGCTAGTAGCAGCACGATGAGTGGATTTAGGTACGACGATTCTAAGTGAAATAAGTCACACAGAAAAAGACACTTATCATAAGATATCACTTATAGAGGGAATGTAAAAACCGCTACACTTGAACTGAATTACAAAACAGAACAGAGTCACACGTTTAGAAAGCACACTATGGCTGCTGAACGGGAAAGGTGAGGTGGGGTGATGCATCAAACAAGGGTTTCAAATTAGCTCCGATTCCGTTCCATAAACCCAATAGGTAATAGACAAGACCTACTCCTTGCTCAGTGAAGTGGACTCAACACCCCCTATTCAACGCACAAGCATATATTTGACTAGTAAGAATCTTCAAACCTATGAATTGATATCTCTCTGTAAGTGAGTCAAGGGGGTGTAAAGCGGCATAAACACAGCCGTGAAAAGCAGCTACACCCCATTATAAAAATAAATTACTTTTCAAAACCCGTGAAACAAAGACAGTGAAAGAGAGAGAAATTCTTACAAAATTCGTTCAGGGGCTGTGATGCAACCTGGATTGACCATATCTAGACCCACAGCTGATTGAGACATAAGGGTGGACACTCTTGGGGCTGAGAGGTTTGGTGAGGTTGGGTGAGCCAACGCAGACCCTTTCAAGTAATACTGCATGGTACCCATCCCATGGGTCCCAAATCTCCAGGTTCAAGGGCAACTTCTTACCTCGAAAACATGCATGAGAAACCCAGAAGATGGTACACCGTGTGATCGGGAAAGGTTTCTAAAACGCACCTCATTTCTCATTTCCTTGTGCTCGGGTTCGCCATTCCAGCCGCTTTACTAGCCATCTCCCTCCTTGGAGAATCAGCACCTTTAACGTCCTGTTCCATACAGGTTGCAATTTGTCCTGAGGATGAACGGGAAGAGGGGGAACCAATGAGAGACTAGCTCTAGGTGTTGGGACAGGCACAGGTCACTCTAGTTTCCCAACAGGAAGAAGAATTAACCACAGGCTCATCCTGCCCCCCAGAACTAGAAGAGGGCCTGAAGCAATCCTGCACTTATGCGGCCAGCTCCCAAAAAAGCGAGTTGAAAAATGGAGCTCAGGGGCACTGCAATTCACAAACCTGCAGAGTTATAAATGATAACTCTCGTCCACAAATATATTGAGGGAAGGCAACGAAGAGGCTTTGAAAGCAAGGCAGAATTGCAGGAAACAGATTTCAGGAGGTAGATTCGAATCGCCTTGAAAGCACATGAAAAGCGGCCAAACGTGGACAATGATGCCCTTGGCCAAAAAGGGCGTATGCGTTTTTTCCTGAATATATTCAGGAAAAAACGCATACGCCCTTTTTGGCCAACCAAGCAACCTGGAAAGGCAAATCAGCGCTCCAAAGAAGTCTCTCTTCCCAGCGGGCAAATAGCCATGCGGAAAAAAGTGTCCAAACCAGAAATGCAGGACCGGCCATGGAGAAATGGGAGCCTGGCTACGCTGATGGGCGGGATGTAAATTGCCAACAGCCGCTCTGGAGAAGTGTACGGTGTGTCCTGAAACATCTAAAAAACACAGCTTGGAGAGCATAGGGCACTTCCACTCATGGGCCTATAAATTGGGAAAACTAAAAATCAGCAAGACACAGGCACCCCAAAGTTTAGGGCTGCTCTGTTGACAAGAACCCCCATTTCATTACACCTTAAATATCCTAGGAAAGAGAAAAATGGATAAAGAAGTCCGGGTCCGCATGTACAATGGAATATCACTCAGCCATGAAATCAACGTCATAAGGCTAGTAGCAGCACGATGAGTGGATTTAGGTACGACGATTCTAAGTGAAATAAGTCACACAGAAAAAGACACTTATCATAAGATATCACTTATAGAGGGAATGTAAAAACCGCTACACTTGAACTGAATTACAAAACAGAACAGAGTCACACGTTTAGAAAGCACACTATGGCTGCTGAACGGGAAAGGTGAGGTGGGGTGATGCATCAAACAAGGGTTTCAAATTAGCTCCGATTCCGTTCCATAAACCCAATAGGTAATAGACAAGACCTACTCCTTGCTCAGTGAAGTGGACTCAACACCCCCTATTCAACGCACAAGCATATATTTGACTAGTAAGAATCTTCAAACCTATGTATTGATATCTCTCTGTAAGTGAGTCAAGGGGGTGTAAAGCGGCATAAACACAGCCGTGAAAAGCAGCTACACCCCATTATAAAAATAAATTACTTTTCAAAACCCGTGAAACAAAGACAGTGAAAGAGAGAGAAATTCTTACAAAATTCGTTCAGGGGCTGTGATGCAACCTGGATTGACCATATCTAGACCCACAGCTGATTGAGACATAAGGGTGGACACTCTTGGGGCTCAGAGGTTTGGTGAGGTTGCATGAGCCAACGCAGACCCTTTCAAGTAATACTGCATGGTACCCATCCCATGGGTCCCAAATCTCCAGGTTCAAGGGCAACTTCCTACCTCGAAAACATGCATGAGAAACCCAGAAGATGGTACACCGTGTGATCGGGAAAGGTTTCTAAAACGCACCTCATTTCTCATTTCCTTGTGCTCGGGTTCGCCATTCCAGCCGCTTTACTAGCCATCTCCCTCCTTGGAGAATCAGCACCTTTAACCTCCTGTTCCATACAGGTTGCAATTTGTCCTGAGGATGAACGGGAAGAGGGGGAACCAATGAGAGACTAGCTCTAGGTGTTGGGACAGGCACAGGTCACTCTAGTTTCCCAACAGGAAGAAGAATTAACCACAGGCTCATCCTGCCCCCCAGAACTAGAAGAGGGCCTGAAGCAATCCTGCACTTATGCGGCCAGCTCCCAAAAAAGCAAGTTGAAAAATGGAGCTCAGGGGCACTGCAATTCACAAACCTGCAGAGTTATAAATGATAACTCTCGTCCACAAATATATTGAGGGAAAGTAACGAAGAGGCTTTGAAAGCAAGGCAGAATTGCAGGAAACAGATTTCAGGAGGTAGATTCGAATCGCCTTGAAAGCACATGAAAAGCGGCAAAACGTGGACAATGATGCCCTTGGCCAAAAAGGGCGTATGCGTTTTTTCCTGAATATATTCAGGAAAAAACGCATACGCCCTTTTTGGCCAACCAAGCAACCTGGAAAGGCAAATCAGCGCTCCAAAGAAGTCTCCCTTCCCAGCGGGCAAATAGCCATGCGGAAAAAAGTGTCCAAACCAGAAATGCAGGACAGGCCATGGAGAAATGGGAGCCTGGCTACGCTGATGGGCGGGATGTAAATTGCCAACAGCCGCTCTGGAGAAGTGTACGGTGTGTCCTGAAACAACTAAAAAACACAGCTTGGAGAGCATAGGGCACTTCCACTCATGGGCCTATAAATTGGGAAAACTAAAAATCAGCAAGACACAGGCACCCCAAAGTTTAGGGCTGCTCTGTTGACAAGAACCCCCATTTCATTACACCTTAAATATCCTAGGAAAGAGAAAAATGGATAAAGAAGTCCGGGTCCGCATGTACAATGGAATATCACTCAGCCATGAAATCAACGTCATAAGGATAGTAGCAGCACGATGAGTGGATTTAGGTACGACGATTCTAAGTGAAATAAGTCACACAGAAAAAGACACTTATCATAAGATATCACTTCTAGAGGGAATGTAAAAACCGCTACACTTGAACTGAATTACAAAACAGAACAGAGTCACACGTTTAGAAAGCACACTATGGCTGCTGAACGGGAAAGGTGAGGTGGGGTGATGCATCAAACAAGGGTTTCAAATTAGCTCCGATTCCGTTCCATAAACCCAATAGGTAATAGACAAGACCTACTCCTTGCTCAGTGAACTGGACTCAACACCCCCTATTCAACGCACAAGCATATATCTGACTAGTAAGAATCTTCAAACCTATGTATTGATATCTCTCTGTAAGTGAGTCAAGGGGGTGTAAAGCGGCATAAACACAGCCGTGAAAAGCAGCTACACCCCATTATAAAAATAAATTACTTTTCAAAACCCGTGAAACAAAGACAGTGAAAGAGAGAGAAATTCTTACAAAATTCGTTCAGGGGCTGTGATGCAACCTGGATTGACCATATCTAGACCCACAGCTGATTGAGACATAAGGGTGGACACTCTTGGGGCTGAGAGGTTTGGTGAGGTTGGGTGAGCCAACGCAGACCCTTTCAAGTAATACTGCATGGTACCCATCCCATGGGTCCCAAATCTCCAGGTTCAAGGGCAACTTCTTACCTCGAAAACATGCATGAGAAACCCAGAAGATGGTACACCGTGTGATCGGGAAAGGTTTCTAAAACGCACCTCATTTCTCATTTCCTTGTGCTCGGGTTCGCCATTCCAGCCGCTTTACTAGCCATCTCCCTCCTTGGAGAATCAGCACCTTTAACGTCCTGTTCCATACAGGTTGCAATTTGTCCTGAGGATGAACGGGAAGAGGGGGAACCAAGAGAGACTAGCTCTAGGTGTTGGGACAGGCACAGGTCACTCTAGTTTCCCAACAGGAAGAAGAATTAAACACAGGCTCATCCTGCCCCCCAGAACTAGAAGAGGGCCTGAAGCAATCCTGCACTTATGCGGCCAGCTCCCAAAAAAGCGAGTTGAAAAATGGAGCTCAGGGGCACTGCAATTCACAAACCTGCAGAGTTATAAATGATAACTCTCGTCCACAAATATATTGAGGGAAGGCAACGAAGAGGCTTTGAAAGCAAGGCAGAATTGCAGGAAACAGATTTCAGGAGGTAGATTCGAATCGCCTTGAAAGCACATGAAAAGCGGCCAAACGTGGACAATGATGCCCTTGGCCAAAAAGGGCGTATGCGTTTTTTCCTGAATATATTCAGGAAAAAACGCATACGCCCTTTTTGGCCAACCAAGCAACCTGGAAAGGCAAATCAGCGCTCCAAAGAAGTCTCTCTTCCCAGCGGGCAAATAGCCATGCGGAAAAAAGTGTCCAAACCAGAAATGCAGGACCGGCCATGGAGAAATGGGAGCCTGGCTACGCTGATGGGCGGGATGTAAATTGCCAACAGCCGCTCTGGAGAAGTGTACGGTGTGTCCTGAAACATCTAAAAAACACAGCTTGGAGAGCATAGGGCACTTCCACTCATGGGCCTATAAATTGGGAAAACTAAAAATCAGCAAGACACAGGCACCCCAAAGTTTAGGGCTGCTCTGTTGACAAGAACCCCCATTTCATTACACCTTAAATATCCTAGGAAAGAGAAAAATGGATAAAGAAGTGCGGGTCCGCATGTACAATGGAATATCACTCAGCCATGAAATCAACGTCATAAGGCTAGTAGCAGCACGATGAGTGGATTTAGGTACGACGATTCTAAGTGAAATAAGTCACACAGAAAAAGACACTTATCATAAGATATCACTTATAGAGGGAATGTAAAAACCGCTACACTTGAACTGAATTACAAAACAGAACAGAGTCACACGTTTAGAAAGCACACTATGGCTGCTGAACGGGAAAGGTGAGGTGGGGTGATGCATCAAACAAGGGTTTCAAATTAGCTCCGATTCCGTTCCATAAACCCAATAGGTAATAGACAAGACCTACTCCTTGCTCAGTGAACTGGACTCAACACCCCCTATTCAACGCACAAGCATATATTTGACTAGTAAGAATCTTCAAACCTATGTATTGATATCTCTCTGTAAGTGAGTCAAGGGGGTGTAAAGCGGCATAAACACAGCCGTGAAAAGCAGCTACACCCCATTATAAAAATAAATTACTTTTCAAAACCCGTGAAACAAAGACAGTGAAAGAGAGAGAAATTCTTACAAAATTCGTTCAGGGGCTGTGATGCAACCTGGATTGACCATATCTAGACCCACAGCTGATTGAGACATAAGGGTGGACACTCTTGGGGCTGAGAGGTTTGGTGAGGTTGGGTGAGCCAACGCAGACCCTTTCAAGTAATACTGCATGGTACCCATCCCATGGGTCCCAAATCTCCAGGTTCAAGGGCAACTTCTTACCTCGAAAACATGCATGAGAAACCCAGAAGATGGTACACCGTGTGATCGGGAAAGGTTTCTAAAACGCACCTCATTTCTCATTTCCTTGTGCTCGGGTTCGCCATTCCAGCCGCTTTACTAGCCATCTCCCTCCTTGGAGAATCAGCACCTTTAACCTCCTGTTCCATACAGGTTGCAATTTGTCCTGAGGATGAACGGGAAGAGGGGGAACCAATGAAAGACTAGCTCTAGGTGTTGGGACAGGCACAGGTCACTCTAGTTTCCCAACAGGAAGAAGAATTAACCACAGGCTCATCCTGCCCCCCAGAACTAGAAGAGGGCCTGAAGCAATCCTGCACTTATGCGGCCAGCTCCCAAAAAAGCGAGTTGAAAAATGGAGCTCAGGGGCACTGCAATTCACAAACCTGCAGAGTTATAAATGATAACTCTCGTTCACAAATATATTGAGGGAAGGCAACGAAGAGGCTTTGAAAGCAAGGCAGAATTGCAGGAAACAGATTTCAGGAGGTAGATTCGAATCGCCTTGAAAGCACATGAAAAGCGGCCAAACGTGGACAATGATGCCCTTGGCCAAAAAGGGCGTATGCGTTTTTTCCTGAATATATTCAGGAAAAAACGCATACGCCCTTTTTGGCCAACCAAGCAACCTGGAAAGGCAAATCAGCGCTCCAAAGAAGTCTCTCTTCCCAGCGGGCAAATAGCCATGCGGAAAAAAGTGTCCAAACCAGAAATGCAGGACCGGCCATGGAGAAATGGGAGCCTGGCTACGCTGATGGGCGGGATGTAAATTGCCAACAGCCGCTCTGGAGAAGTGTACGGTGTGTCCTGAAACATCTAAAAAACACAGCTTGGAGAGCATAGGGCACTTCCACTCATGGGCCTATAAATTGGGAAAACTAAAAATCAGCAAGACACAGGCACCCCAAAGTTTAGGGCTGCTCTGTTGACAAGAACCCCCATTTCATTACACCTTAAATATCCTAGGAAAGAGAAAAATGGATAAAGAAGTGCGGGTCCGCATGTACAATGGAATATCACTCAGCCATGAAATCAACGTCATAAGGCTAGTAGCAGCACGATGAGTGGATTTAGGTACGACGATTCTAAGTGAAATAAGTCACACAGAAAAAGACACTTATCATAAGATATCACTTATAGAGGGAATGTAAAAACCGCTACACTTGAACTGAATTACAAAACAGAACAGAGTCACACGTTTAGAAAGCACACTATGGCTGCTGAACGGGAAAGGTGAGGTGGGGTGATGCATCAAAAAAGGGTTTCAAATTAGCTCCGATTCCGTTCCATAAACCCAATAGGTAATAGACAAGACCTACTCCTTGCTCAGTGAACTGGACTCAACACCCCCTATTCAACGCACAAGCATATATTTGACTAGTAAGAATCTTCAAACCTATGTATTGATATCTCTCTGTAAGTGAGTCAAGGGGGTGTAAAGCGGCATAAACACAGCCGTGAAAAGCAGCTACACCCCATTATAAAAATAAATTACTTTTCAAAACCCGTGAAACAAAGACAGTGAAAGAGAGAGAAATTCTTACAAAATTCGTTCAGGGGCTGTGATGCAACCTGGATTGACCATATCTAGACCCACAGCTGATTGAGACATAAGGGTGGACACTCTTGGGGCTGAGAGGTTTGGTGAGGTTGGGTGAGCCAACGCAGACCCTTTCAAGTAATACTGCATGGTACCCATCCCATGGGTCCCAAATCTCCAGGTTCAAGGGCAACTTCTTACCTCGAAAACATGCATGAGAAACCCAGAAGATGGTACACCGTGTGATCGGGAAAGGTTTCTAAAACGCACCTCATTTCTCATTTCCTTGTGCTCGGGTTCGCCATTCCAGCCGCTTTACTAGCCATCTCCCTCCTTGGAGAATCAGCACCTTTAACGTCCTGTTCCATACAGGTTGCAATTTGTCCTGAGGATGAACGGGAAGAGGGGGAACCAATGAGAGACTAGCTCTAGGTGTTGGGACAGGCACAGGTCACTCTAGTTTCCCAACAGGAAGAAGAATTAACCACAGGCTCATCCTGCCCCCCAGAACTAGAAGAGGGCCTGAAGCAATCCTGCACTTATGCGGCCAGCTCCCAAAAAAGCGAGTTGAAAAATGGAGCTCAGGGGCACTGCAATTCACAAACCTGCAGAGTTATAAATGATAACTCTCGTCCACAAATATATTGAGGGAAGGCAACGAAGAGGCTTTGAAAGCAAGGCAGAATTGCAGGAAACAGATTTCAGGAGGTAGATTCGAATCGCCTTGAAAGCACATGAAAAGCGGCCAAACGTGGACAATGATGCCCTTAGCCAAAAAGGGCGTATGCGTTTTTTCCTGAATATATTCAGGAAAAAACGCATACGCCCTTTTTGGCCAACCAAGCAACCTGGAAAGGCAAATCAGCGCTCCAAAGAAGTCTCTCTTCCCAGCGGGCAAATAGCCATGCGGAAAAAAGTGTCCAAACCAGAAATGCAGGACCGGCCATGGAGAAATGGGAGCCTGGCTACGCTGATGGGCGGGATGTAAATTGCCAACAGCCGCTCTGGAGAAGTGTACGGTGTGTCCTGAAACATCTAAAAAACACAGCTTGGAGAGCATAGGGCACTTCCACTCATGGGCCTATAAATTGGGAAAACTAAAAATCAGCAAGACACAGGCACCCCAAAGTTTAGGGCTGCTCTGTTGACAAGAACCCCCATTTCATTACACCTTAAATATCCTAGGAAAGAGAAAAATGGATAAAGAAGTGCGGGTCCGCATGTACAATGGAATATCACTCAGCCATGAAATCAACGTCATAAGGCTAGTAGCAGCACGATGAGTGGATTTAGGTACGACGATTCTAAGTGAAATAAGTCACACAGAAAAAGACACTTATCATAAGATATCACTTATAGAGGGAATGTAAAAACCGCTACACTTGAACTGAATTACAAAACAGAACAGAGTCACACGTTTAGAAAGCACACTATGGCTGCTGAATGGGAAAGGTGAGGTGGGGTGATGCATCAAACAAGGGTTTCAAATTAGCTCCGATTCCGTTCCATAAACCCAATAGGTAATAGACAAGACCTACTCCTTGCTCAGTGAACTGGACTCAACACCCCCTATTCAACGCACAAGCATATATTTGACTAGTAAGAATCTTCAAACCTATGTATTGATATCTCTCTGTAAGTGAGTCAAGGGGGTGTAAAGCGGCATAAACACAGCCGTGAAAAGCAGCTACACCCCATTATAAAAATAAATTACTTTTCAAAACCCGTGAAACAAAGACAGTGAAAGAGAGAGAAATTCTTACAAAATTCGTTCAGGGGCTGTGATGCAACCTGGATTGACCATATCTAGACCCACAGCTGATTGAGACATAAGGGTGGACACTCTTGGGGCTGAGAGGTTTGGTGAGGTTGGGTGAGCCAACGCAGACCCTTTCAAGTAATACTGCATGGTACCCATCCCATGGGTCCCAAATCTCCAGGTTCAAGGGCAACTTCTTACCTCGAAAACATGCATGAGAAACCCAGAAGATGGTACACCGTGTGATCGGGAAAGGTTTCTAAAACGCACCTCATTTCTCATTTCCTTGTGCTCGGGTTCGCCATTCCAGCCGCTTTACTAGCCATCTCCCTCCTTGGAGAATCAGCACCTTTAACGTCCTGTTCCATACAGGTTGCAATTTGTCCTGAGGATGAACGGGAAGAGGGGGAACCAATGAGAGACTAGCTCTAGGTGTTGGGACAGGCACAGGTCACTCTAGTTTCCCAACAGGAAGAAGAATTAACCACAGGCTCATCCTGCCCCCCAGAACTAGAAGAGGGCCTGAAGCAATCCTGCACTTATGCGGCCAGCTCCCAAAAAAGCGAGTTGAAAAATGGAGCTCAGGGGCACTGCAACTCACAAACCTGCAGAGTTATAAATGATAACTCTCGTCCACAAATATATTGAGGGAAGGCAACGAAGAGGCTTTGAAAGCAAGGCAGAATTGCAGGAAACAGATTTCAGGTGGTAGATTCGAATCGCCTTGAAAGCACATGAAAAGCGGCAAAACGTGGACAATGATGCCCTTGGCCAAAAAGGGCGTATGCGTTTTTTCCTGAATATATTCAGGAAAAAACGCATACGCCCTTTTTGGCCAACCAAGCAACCTGGAAAGGCAAATCAGCGCTCCAAAGAAGTCTCCCTTCCCAGCGGGCAAATAGCCATGCGGAAAAAAGTGTCCAAACCAGAAATGCAGGACAGGCCATGGAGAAATGGGAGCCTGGCTACGCTGATGGGCGGGATGTAAATTGCCAACAGCCGCTCTGGAGAAGTGTACGGTGTGTCCTGAAACATCTAAAAAACACAGCTTGGAGAGCATAGGGCACTTCCACTCATGGGCCTATAAATTGGGAAAACTAAAAATCAGCAAGACACAGGCACCCCAAAGTTTAGGGCTGCTCTGTTGACAAGAACCCCCATTTCATTACACCTTAAATATCCTAGGAAAGAGAAAAATGGATAAAGAAGTCCGGGTCCGCATGTACAATGGAATATCACTCAGCCATGAAATCAACGTCATAAGGCTAGTAGCAGCACGATGAGTGGATTTAGGTACGACGATTCTAAGTGAAATAAGTCACACAGAAAAAGACACTTATCATAAGATATCACTTATAGAGGGAATGTAAAAACCGCTACACTTGAACTGAATTACAAAACAGAACAGAGTCACACGTTTAGAAAGCACACTATGGCTGCTGAAAGGGAAAGGTGAGGTGGGGTGATGCATCAAACAAGGGTTTCAAATTAGCTCCGATTCCGTTCCATAAACCCAATAGGTAATAGACAAGACCTACTCCTTGCTCAGTGAACTGGACTCAACACCCCCTATTCAACGCACAAGCATATATTTGACTAGTAAGAATCTTCAAACCTATGTATTGATATCTCTCTGTAAGTGAGTCAAGGGGGTGTAAAGCGGCAGAAACACAGCCGTGAAAAGCAGCTACACCCCATTATAAAAATAAATTACTTTTCAAAACCCGTGAAACAAAGACAGTGAAAGAGAGAGAAATTCTTACAAAATTCGTTCAGGGGCTGTGATGCAACCTGGATTGACCATATCTAAACCCACAGCTGATTGAGACATAAGGGTGGACACTCTTGGGGCTGAGAGGTTTGGTGAGGTTGGGTGAGCCAACGCAGACCCTTTCAAGTAATACTGCATGGTACCCATCCCATGGGTCCCAAATCTCCAGGTTCAAGGGCAACTTCTTACCTCGAAAACATGCATGAGAAACCCAGAAGATGGTACACCGTGTGATCGGGAAAGGTTTCTAAAACGCACCTCATTTCTCATTTCCTTGTGCTCGGGTTCGCCATTCCAGCCGCTTTACTAGCCATCTCCCTCCTTGGAGAATCAGCACCTTTACCCTCCTGTTCCGTACAGGTTGCAATTTGTCCTGAGGATGAACGGGAAGAGGGGGAACCAATGAGAGACTAGCTCTAGGTGTTGGGACAGGCACAGGTCACTCTAGTTTCCCAACAGGAAGAAGAATTAACCACAGGCTCATCCTGCCCCCCAGAACTAGAAGAGGGCCTGAAGCAATCATGCACTTATGCGGCCAGCTCCCAAAAAAGCGAGTTGAAAAATAGAGCTCAGGGGCACTGAAATTCACAAACCTGCAGAGTTATAAATGATAACTCTCGTCCACAAATATATTGAGGGAAGGCAACGAAGAGGCTTTGAAAGCAAGGCAGAATTGCAGGAAACAGATTTCAGGAGGTAGATTCGAATCGCCTTGAAAGCACATGAAAAGCGGCCAAACGTGGACAATGATGCCCTTGGCCAAAAAGGGCGTATGCGTTTTTTCCTGAATATATTCAGGAAAAAACGCATACGCCCTTTTTGGCCAACCAAGCAACCTGGAAAGGCAAATCAGCGCTCCAAAGAAGTCTCGCTTCCCAGCGGGCAAATAGCCATGCGGAAAAAAGTGTCCAAACCAGAAATGCAGGACCGGCCATGGAGAAATGGGAGCCTGGCTACGCTGATGGGCGGGATGTAAATTGCCAACAGCCGCTCTGGAGAAGTGTACGGTGTGTCCTGAAACATCTAAAAAACACAGCTTGGAGAGCATAGGGCACTTCCACTCATGGGCCTATAAATTGGGAAAACTAAAAATCAGCAAGACACAGGCACCCCAAAGTTTAGGGCTGCTCTGTTGACAAGAACCCCCATTTCATTACACCTTAAATATCCTAGGAAAAGGAAAAATGGATAAAGAAGTGCGGGTCCGCATGTACAGTGGAATATCACTCAGCCATGAAATCAACGTCATAAGGCTAGTCGCAGCACGATGAGTGGATTTAGGTACGACGATTCTAAGTGAAATAAGTCACACAGAAAAAGACACTTATCATGAGATATCACTTATAGAGGGAATGTAAAAACCGCTACACTTGAACTGAATTACAAAACAGAACAGAGTCACACGTTTAGAAAGCACACTATGGCTGCTGAACGGGAAAGGTGAGGTGGGGTGATGCATCAAACAAGGGTTTCAAATTAGCTCCGATTCCGTTCCATAAACCCAATAGGTAATAGACAAGACCTACTCCTTGCTCAGTGAACTGGACTCAACACCCCCTATTCACCGCACAAGCATATATCTGACTAGTAAGAATCTTCAAACCTATGTATTGATATCTCTCTGTAAGTGAGTCAAGGGGGTGTAAAGCGGCATAAACACAGCCGTGAAAAGCAGCTACACCCCATTATAAAAATAAATTACTTTTCAAAACCCGTGAAACAAAGACAGTGAAAGAGAGAGAAATTCTTACAAAATTCGTTCAGGGGCTGTGATGCAACCTGGATTGACCATATCTAGACCCACAGCTGATTGAGACATAAGGGTGGACACTCTTGGGGCTCAGAGGTTTGGTGAGGTTGCATGAGCCAACGCAGACCCTTTCAAGTAATACTGCATGGTACCCATCCCATGGGTCCCAAATCTCCAGGTTCAAGGGCAACTTCCTACCTCGAAAACATGCATGAGAAACCCAGAAGATGGTACACCGTGTGATCGGGAAAGGTTTCTAAAACGCACCTCATTTCTCATTTCCTTGTGCTCGGGTTCGCCATTCCAGCCGCTTTACTAGCCATCTCCCTCCTTGGAGAATCAGCACGTTTAACCTCCTGTTCCATACAGGTTGCAATTTGTCCTGAGGATGAACGGGAAGAGGGGGAACCAATGAGAGACTAGCTCTAGGTGTTGGGACAGGCACAGGTCACTCTAGTTTCCCAACAGGAAGAAGAATTAACCACAGGCTCATCCTGCCCCCCAGAACTAGAAGAGGGCCTGAAGCAATCCTGCACTTATGCGGCCAGCTCCCAAAAAAGCGAGTTGAAAAATGGAGCTCAGGGGCACTGCAATTCACAAAACTGCAGAGTTATAAATGATAACTCTCGTCCACAAATATATTGAGGGAAGGCAACGAAGAGGCTTTGAAAGCAAGGCAGAATTGCAGGAAACAGATTTCAGGAGGTAGATTCGAATCGCCTTGAAAGCACATGAAAAGCGGCCAAACGTGGACAATGATGCCCTTGGCCAAAAAGGGCGTATGCGTTTTTTCCTGAATATATTCAGGAAAAAACGCATACGCCCTTTTTGGCCAACCAAGCAACCTGGAAAGGCAAATCAGCGCTCCAAAGAAGTCTCGCTTCCCAGCGGGCAAAAGGGCCATGCGGAAAAAAGTGTCCAAACCAGAAATGCAGGACTGGCCATGGAGAAATGGGAGCCTGGCTACGCTGATGGGCGGGATGTAAATTGCCAACAGCCGCTCTGGAGAAGTGTACGGTGTGTCCTGAAACATCTAAAAAACACAGCTTGGAGAGCATAGGGCACTTCCACTCATGGGCGTATAATTTGGGAAAACTAAAAGTCAGCAAGACACAGTCACCCCAAAGTTTAGGGCTGCTCTGTTGACAAGAACCCCCACTTCATTACACCTTCATTATCCTAGGAATGAGAATAATGGATAAAGAAGTTCGGGTCCGCATGTACAATGGAATATCACTCAGCCATGAAATCAACGTCATAAGGCTAGTAGCAGCACGATGAGTGGATTTAGGTACGACGATTCTAAGTGAAATAAGTCACACAGAAAAAGACACTTATCATAAGATATCACTTATAGAGGGAATGTAAAAACCGCTACACTTGAACTGAATTACAAAACAGAACAGAGTCACACGTTTAGAAAGCACACTATGGCTGCTGAACGGAAAAGGTGAGGTGGGGTGATGCATCAAACAAGGGTTTCAAATTAGCTCCGATTCCGATCCATAAACCCAATAGGTAATAGACAAGACCTACTCCTTGCTCAGTGAACTGGACTCAACACCCCCTATTCACCGCACAAGCATATATCTGACTAGTAAGAATCTTCAAACCTATGTATTGATATCTCTCTGTAAGTGAGTCAAGGGGGTGTAAAGCGGCATAAACACAGCCGTGAAAAGCAGCTACACCCCATTATAAAAATAAATTACTTTTCAAAACCCGTAAAACAAAGACAGAGAAAGAGAGAGAAATTCTTACAAAATTCGTTCAGGGGCTGTGATGCAACCTGGATTGACCATATCTAAACCCACAGCTGATTGAGACATAAGGGTGGACATTCTTGGGGCTGAGAGGTTTGGTGAGGTTGGGTGAGCCAACGCAGACCCTTTCAAGTAATACTGCATGGTACCCATCCCATGGGTCCCAAATCTCCAGGTTCAAGGGCAACTTCTTACCTCGAAAACATGCATGAGAAACCCAGAAGATGGTACACCGTGTGATCGGGAAAGGTTTCTAAAACGCACCTCATTTCTCATTTCCTTGTGCTCGGGTTCGCCATTCCAGCCGCTTTACTAGCCACCTCCCTCCTTGGAGAATCAGCACCTTTAACCTCCTGTTCCATACAGGTTGCAATTTGTCCTGAGGATGAACGGGAAGAGGGGGAACCAATGAGAGACTAGCTCTAGGTGTTGGGACAGGCACAGGTCACTCTAGTTTCCCAACAGGAAGAAGAATTAACCACAGGCTCATCCTGCCCCCCAGAACTAGAAGAGGGCCTGAAGCAATCCTGCACTTATGCGGCCAGCTCCCAAAAAAGCGAGTTGAAAAATAGAGCTCAGGGGCACTGCAATTCACAAACCTGCAGAGTTATAAATGATAACTCTCGTCCACAAATATCTTGAGGGAAGGCAACGAAGAGGATTTGAAAGCAAGGCAGAATTGCAGGAAACAGATTTCAGGAGGTAGATTCGAATCGCTTTGAAAGCACATGAAAAGCGGCCAAACGTGGACAATGATGCCCTTGGCCAAAAAGGGCGTATGCGTTTTTTCCTGAATATATTCAGGAAAAAACGCATACGCCCTTTTTGGCCAACCAAGCAACCTGGAAAGGCAAATCAGCGCTCCAAAGAAGTCTCGCTTCCCAGCGGGCAAATAGCCATGCGGAAAAAAGTGTCCAAACCAGAAATGCAGTACCGGCCATGGAGAAATGGGAGCCTGGCTACGCTGATGGGCGGGATGTAAATTGCCAACAGCCGCTCTGGAGAAGTGTACGGTGTGTCCTGAAACATCTAAAAAACACAGCTTGGAGAGCATAGGGCACTTCCACTCATGGGCCTATAAATTGGGAAAACTAAAAATCAGCAAGACACAGGCACCCCAAAGTTTAGGGCTGCTCTGTTGACAAGAACCCCCATTTCATTACACCTTAAATATCCTAGGAAAAGGAAAAATGGATAAAGAAGTTCGGGTCCGCATGTACAATGGAATATCACTCAGCCATGAAATCAACGTCATAAGGCTAGTAGCAGCACAATGAGTGGATTTAGGTACGACAATTCTAAGTGAAATAAGTCACACAGAAAAAGACACTTATCATAAGATATCACTTATAGAGGGAATGTAAAAACCGCTACACTTGAACTGAATTACAAAACAGAACAGAGTCACACGTTTAGAAAGCACACTATGGCTGCTGAACGGGAAAGGTGAGGTGGGGTGATGCATCAAACAAGGGTTTCAAATTAGCTCCGATTCCGTTCCATAAACCCAATAGGTAATAGACAAGACCTACTCCTTGCTCAGTGAACTGGACTCAACACCCCCTATTCAACGCACAAGCATATATTTGACTAGTAAGAATCTTCAAACCTATGTATTGATATCTCTCTGTAAGTGAGTCAAGGGGGTGTAAAGCGGCATAAACACAGCCGTGAAAAGCAGCTACACCCCATTATAAAAATAAATTACTTTTCAAAACCCGTGAAACAAAGACAGAGAAAGAGAGAGAAATTCTTACAAAATTCGTTCAGGGGCTGTGATGCAACCTGGATTGACCATATCTAGACCCACAGCTGATTGAGACATAAGGGTGGACACTCTTGGGGCTCAGAGGTTTGGTGAGGTTGCATGAGCCAACGCAGACCCTTTCAAGTAATACTGCATGGTACCCATCCCATGGGTCCCAAATCTCCAGGTTCAAGGGCAACTTCCTACCTCGAAAACATGCATGAGAAACCCAGAAGATGGTACACCGTGTGATCGGGAAAGGTTTCTGAAACGCACCTCATTTCTCATTTCCTTGTGCTCGGGTTCGCCATTCCAGCCGCTTTACTAGCCATCTCCCTCCTTGGAGAATCAGCACCTTTAACCTCCTGTTCCATACAGGTTGCAATTTGTCCTGAGGATGAACGGGAAGAGGGGGAACCAATGAGAGACTAGCTCTAGGTGTTGGGACAGGCACAGGTCACTCTAGTTTCCCAACAGGAAGAAGAATTAACCACAGGCTCATCCTGCCCCCCAGAACTAGAAGAGGGCCTGAAGCAATCCTGCACTTATGCGGCCAGCTCCCAAAAAAGCGAGTTGAAAAATGGAGCTCAGGGGCACTGCAATTCACAAACCTGCAGAGTTATAAATGATAACACTCGTCCACAAATATATTGAGGGAAGGCAACGAAGAGGCTTTGAAAGCAAGGCAGAATTGCAGGAAACAGATTTCAGGAGGTAGATTCGAATCGCCTTGAAAGCACATGAAAAGCGGCCAAACGTGGACAATGATGCCCTTGGCCAAAAAGGGCGTATGCGTTTTTTCCTGAATATATTCAGGAAAAAACGCATACGCCCTTTTTGGCCAACCAAGCAACCTGGAAAGGCAAATCAGCGCTCCAAAGAAGTCTCGCTTCCCAGCGGGCAAAAGGGCCATGCGGAAAAAAGTGTCCAAACCAGAAATGCAGGACCGGCCATGGAGAAATGGGAGCCTTGCTATGCTGATGGGCGGGATGTAAATTGCCAACAGCCGCTCTGGAGAAGTGTACGGTGTGTCCTGAAACATCTAAAAAACACAGCTTGGAGAGCATAGGGCACTTCCACTCATGGGCGTATAATTTGGGAAAACTAAAAGTCAGCAAGACACAGGCACCCCAAAGTTTAGGGCTGCTCTGTTGACAAGAACTCCCACTTCATTACACCTTCATTATCCTAGGAATGAGAAAAATGGATAAAGAAGTTCGGGTCCGCATGTACAATGGAATATCACTCAGCCATGAAATCAACGTCATAAGGCTAGTAGCAGCATGATGAGTGGATTTAGGTACGACGATTCTAAGTGAAATAAGTCACACAGAAAAAGACACTTATCATAAGATATCACTTATAGAGGGAATGTAAAAACCGCTACACTTGAACTGAATTGCAAAACAGAACAGAGTCACACGTTTAGAAAACACACTATGGCTGCTGAACGGGAAAGGTGAGGTGGGGTGATGCATCAAACAAGGGTTTCAAATTAGCTCCGATTCCGTTCCATAAACCCAATAGGTAATAGACAAGACCTACTCCTTGCTCAGTGAACTGGACTCAACACCCCCTATTCACCGCACAAGCATATATCTGACTAGTAAGAATCTTCAAACCTATGTATTGATATCTCTCTGTAAGTGAGTCAAGGGGGTGTAAAGCGGCATAAACACAGCCGTGAAAAGCAGCTACACCCCATTATAAAAATAAATTACTTTTCAAAACCCGTAAAACAAAGACAGAGAAAGAGAGAGAAATTCTTACAAAATTCGTTCAGGGGCTGTGATGCAACCTGGATTGACCATATCTAAACCCACAGCTGATTGAGACATAAGGGTGGACATTCTTGGGGCTGAGAGGTTTGGTGAGGTTGGGTGAGCCAACGCAGACCCTTTCAAGTAATACTGCATGGTACCCATCCCATGGGTCCCAAATCTCCAGGTTCAAGGGCAACTTCCTACCTCGAAAACATGCATGAGAAACCCAGAAGATGGTACACCGTGTGATCGGGAAAGTTTTCTAAAACGCACCTCATTTCTCATTTCCTTGTGCTCGGGTTCGCCATTCCAGCCGCTTTACTAGCCATCTCCCTCCTTGGAGAATCAGCACCTTTAACCTCCTGTTCCATACAGGTTGCAATTTGTCCTGAGAATGAACGGGAAGAGGGGGAACCAATGAGAGACTAGCTCTAGGTGTTGGGACAGGCACAGGTCACTCTAGTTTCCCAACAGGAAGAAGAATTAACCACAGGCTCATCCTGCCCCCCAGAACTAGAAGAGGGCCTGAAGCAATCCTGCACTTATGCGGCCAGCTCCCAAAAAAGCGAGTTGAAAAATGGAGCTCAGGGGCACTGCAATTCACAAACCTGCAGAGTTATAAATGATAACTCTCGTCCACAAATATATTGAGGGAAGGCAACGAAGAGGCTTTGAAAGCAAGGCAGAATTGCAGGAAACAGATTTCAGGAGGTAGATTCGAATCGCCTTGAAAGCACATGAAAAGCGGCCAAACGTGGACAATGATGCCCTTGGCCAAAAAGGGCGTATGCGTTTTTTCCTGAATATATTCAGGAAAAAACGCATACGCCCTTTTTGGCCAACCAAGCAACCTGGAAAGGCAAATCAGCGCTCCAAAGAAGTCTGGCTTCCCAGCGGGCAAAAGGGCCATGCGGAAAAAAGTGTCCAAACCAGAAATGCAGGACTGGCCATGGAGAAATGGGAGCCTTGCTATGCTGATGGGCGGGATGTAAATTGCCAACAGCCGCTCTGGAGAAGTGTACGGTGTGTCCTGAAACATCTAAAAAACACAGCTTGGAGAGCATAGGGCACTTCCACTCATGGGCGTATAATTTGGGAAAACTAAAAGTCAGCAAGACACAGGCACCCCAAAGTTTAGGGCTGCTCTGTTGACAAGAACCCCCACTTCATTACACCTTCATTATCCTAGGAATGAGAAAAATGGATAAAGAAGTTCGGGTCCGCATGTACAATGGAATATCACTCAGCCATGAAATAACGTCATAAGGCTAGTAGCAGCATGATGAGTGGATTTAGGTACGACGATTCTAAGTGAAATAAGTCACACAGAAAAAGACACTTATCATAAGATATCACTTATAGAGGGAATGTAAAAACCGCTACACTTGAACTGAATTGCAAAACAGAACAGAGTCACACGTTTAGAAACCACACTATGGCTGCTGAACGAGAAAGGTGAGGTGGGGTGATGCATCAAACAACGGTTTCAAATTAGCTCCGATTCCGTTCCATAAACCCAATAGGTAATAGACAAGACCTACTCCTTGCTCAGTGAACTGGACTCAACACCCCCTATTCACCGCACAAGCATATATCTGACTAGTAAGAATCTTCAAACCTATGTATTGATATCTCTCTGTAAGTGAGTCAAGGGGGTGTAAAGCGGCATAAACACAGCCGTGAAAAGCAGCTACACCGCATTATAAAAATAAATTACTTTTCAAAACCCGTAAAACAAAGACAGAGAAAGAGAGAGAAATTCTTACAAAATTCGTTCAGGGGCTGTGATGCAACCTGGATTGACCATATCTAAACCCACAGCTGATTGAGACATAAGGGTGGACATTCTTGGGGCTGAGAGGTTTGGTGAGGTTGGGTGAGCCAACGCAGACCCTTTCAAGTAATACTGCATGGTACCCATCCCATGGGTCCCAAATCTCCAGGTTCAAGGGCAACTTCTTACCTCGAAAACATGCATGAGAAACCCAGAAGATGGTACACCGTGTGATCGGGAAAGGTTTCTAAAACGCACCTCATTTCTCATTTCCTTGTGCTCGGGTTCGCCATTCCAGCCGCTTTACTAGCCATCTCCCTCCTTGGAGAATCAGCACCTTTAACCTCCTGTTCCATACAGGTAGCAATTTGTCCTGAGGATGAACGGGAAGAGGGGGAACCAATGAGAGACTAGCTCTAGGTGTTGGGACAGGCACAGGTCACTCTAGTTTCCCAACAGGAAGAAGAATTAACCACAGGCTCATCCTGCCCCCCAGAACTAGAAGAGGGCCTGAAGCAATCCTGCACTTATGCGGCCAGCTCCCAAAAAAGCGAGTTGAAAAATAGAGCTCAGGGGCACTGCAATTCACAAACCTGTAGAGTTATAAATGATAACTCTCGTCCACAAATATATTGAGGGAAGGCAACGAAGAGGATTTGAAAGCAAGGCAGAATTGCAGGAAACAGATTTCAGGAGGTAGATTCGAATCACCTTGAAAGCACATGAAAAGCGGCCAAACGTGGACAATGATGCCCTTGGCCAAAAAGGGCGTATGCGTTTTTTCCTGAATATATTCAGGAAAAAACGCATACGCCCTTTTTGGCCAACCAAGCAACCTGGAAAGGCAAATCAGCGCTCCAAAGAAGTCTCGCTTCCCAGCGGGCAAATAGCCATGCGGAAAAAAGTGTCCAAACCAGAAATGCAGGACCGGCCATGGAGAAATGGGAGCCTGGCTACGCTGATGGGCGGGATGTAAATTGCCAACAGCCGCTCTGGAGAAGTGTACGGTGTGTCCTGAAACATCTAAAAAACACAGCTTGGAGAGCATAGGGCACTTCCACTCATGGGCCTATAAATTGGGAAAACTAAAAATCAGCAAGACACAGGCACCCCAAAGTTTAGGGGTGCTCTGTTGACAAGAACCCCCTTTTCATTACACCTTAAATATCCTAGGAAAAGGAAAAATGGATAAAGAAGTTCGGGTCCGCATGTACAGTGGAATATCACTCAGCCATGAAATCAACGTCATAAGGCTAGTAGCAGCACGATGAGTGGATTTAGGTACGACGATTCTAAGTGAAATAAGTCACACAGAAAAAGACACTTATCATAAGATATCACTTATAGAGGGAATGTAAAAACCGCTACACTTGAACTGAATTACAAAACAGAACAGAGTCACACGTTTAGAAAGCACACTATGGCTGCTGAACGGGAAAGGTGAGGTGGGGTGATGCATCAAACAAGGGTTTCAAATTAGCTCCGATTCCGTTCCATAAACCGAATAGGTAATAGACAAGACCTACTCCTTGCTCAGTGAACTGGACTCAACACCCCCTATTCACCGCACAAGCATATATCTGACTAGTAAGAATCTTCAAACCTATGTATTGATATCTCTCTGTAAGTGAGTCAAGGGGGTGTAAAGCGGCATAAACACAGCCGTGAAAAGCAGCTACACCCCATTATAAAAATAAATTACTTTTCAAAACCCGTAAAACAAAGACAGAGAAAGAGAGAGAAATTCTTACAAAATTCGTTCAGGGGCTGTGATGCAACCTGGATTGACCATATCTAAACCCACAGCTGATTGAGACATAAGGGTGGACATTCTTGGGGCTGAGAGGTTTGGTGAGGTTGGGTGAGCCAACGCAGACCCTTTCAAGTAATACTGCATGGTACCCATCCCATGGGTCCCAAATCTCCAGGTTCAAGGGCAACTTCCTACCTCGAAAACATGCATGAGAAACCCAGAAGATGGTACACCGTGTGATCGGGAAAGGTTTCTAAAACGCACCTCATTTCTCATTTCCTTGTGCTCGGGTTCGCCATTCCAGCCGCTTTACTAGCCATCTCCCTCCTTGGAGAATCAGCACCTTTAACCTCCTGTTCCATACAGGTTGCAATTTGTCCTGAGGATGAACGGGAAGAGGGGGAACCAATGAGAGACTAGCTCTAGGTGTTGGGACAGGCACAGGTCACTCTAGTTTCCCAACAGGAAGAAGAATTAACCACAGGCTCATCCTGCCCCCCAGAACTAGAAGAGGGCCTGAAGCAATCCTGCACTTATGCGGCCAGCTCCCAAAAAAGCGAGTTGAAAAATGGAGCTCAGGGGCACTGCAATTCACAAACCTGCAGAGTTATAAATGATAACTCTCGTCCACAAATATATTGAGGGAAGGCAACGAAGAGGCTTTGAAAGCAAGGCAGAATTGCAGGAAACAGATTTCAGGAGGTAGATTCGAATCGCCTTGAAAGCACATGAAAAGCGGCCAAACGTGGACAATGATGCCCTTGGCCAAAAAGGGCGTATGCGTTTTTTCCTGAATATATTCAGGAAAAAACGCATACGCCCTTTTTGGCCAACCAAGCAACCTGGAAAGGCAAATCAGCGCTCCAAAGAAGTCTCGCTTCCCAGCGGGCAAAAGGGCCATGCGGAAAAAAGTGTCCAAACCAGAAATGCAGGACCAGCCATGGAGAAATGGGAGCCTTGCTATGCTGATGGGCGGGATGTAAATTGCCAACAGCCGCTCTGGAGAAGTGTACGGTGTGTCCTGAAACATCTAAAAAACACAGCTTGGAGAGCATAGGGCACTTCCACTCATGGGCGTATAATTTGGGAAAACTAAAAGTCAGCAAGACACAGGCACCCCAAAGTTTAGGGCTGCTCTGTTGACAAGAACCCCCACTTCATTACACCTTCATTATCCTAGGAATGAGAAAAATGGATAAAGAAGTTCGGGTCCGCATGTACAATGGAATATCACTCAGCCATGAAATCAACGTCATAAGGCTAGTAGCAGCATGATGAGTGGATTTAGGTACGACGATTCTAAGTGAAATAAGTCACACAGAAAAAGACACTTATCATAAGATATCACTTATAGAGGGAATGTAAAAACCGCTACACTTGAACTGAATTGCAAAACAGAACAGAGTCACACGTTTAGAAAACACACTATGGCTGCTGAACGAGAAAGGTGAGGTGGGGTGATGCATCAAACAACGGTTTCAAATTAGCTCCGATTCCGTTCCATAAACCCAATAGGTAATAGACAAGACCTACTCCTTGCTCAGTGAACTGGACTCAACACCCCCTATTCACCGCACAAGCATATATCTGACTAGTAAGAATCTTCAAACCTATGTATTGATATCTCTCTGTAAGTGAGTCAAGGGGGTGTAAAGCGGCATAAACACAGCCGTGAAAAGCAGCTACACCGCATTATAAAAATAAATTACTTTTCAAAACCCGTAAAACAAAGACAGAGAAAGAGAGAGAAATTCTTACAAAATTCGTTCAGGGGCTGTGATGCAACCTGGATTGACCATATCTAAACCCACAGCTGATTGAGACATAAGGGTGGACATTCTTGGGGCTGAGAGGTTTGGTGAGGTTGGGTGAGCCAACGCAGACCCTTTCAATTAATACTGCATGGTACCCATCCCATGGGTCCCAAATCTCCAGGTTCAAGGGCAACTTCTTACCTCGAAAACATGCATGAGAAACCCAGAAGATGGTACACCGTGTGATCGGGAAAGGTTTCTAAAACGCACCTCATTTCTCATTTCCTTGTGCTCGGGTTCGCCATTCCAGCCGCTTTACTAGCCATCTCCCTCCTTGGAGAATCAGCACCTTTAACCTCCTGTTCCATACAGGTTGCAATTTGTCCTGAGGATGAACGGGAAGAGGGGGAACCAATGAGAGACTAGCTCTAGGTGTTGGGACAGGCACAGGTCACTCTAGTTTCCCAACAGGAAGAAGAATTAACCACAGGCTCATCCTGCCCCCCAGAACTAGAAGAGGGCCTGAAGCAATCCTGCACTTATGCGGCCAGCTCCCAAAAAAGCGAGTTGAAAAATAGAGCTCAGGGGCACTGCAATTCACAAACCTGTAGAGTTATAAATGATAACTCTCGTCCACAAATATATTGAGGGAAGGCAACGAAGAGGATTTGAAAGCAAGGCAGAATTGCAGGAAACAGATTTCAGGAGGTAGATTCGAATCACCTTGAAAGCACATGAAAAGCGGCCAAACGTGGACAATGATGCCCTTGGCCAAAAAGGGCGTATGCGTTTTTTCCTGAATATATTCAGGAAAAAACGCATACGCCCTTTTTGGCCAACCAAGCAACCTGGAAAGGCAAATCAGCGCTCCAAAGAAGTCTCGCTTCCCAGCGGGCAAATAGCCATGCGGAAAAAAGTGTCCAAACCAGAAATGCAGGACCGGCCATGGAGAAATGGGAGCCTGGCTACGCTGATGGGCGGGATGTAAATTGCCAACAGCCGCTCTGGAGAAGTGTACGGTGTGTCCTGAAACATCTAAAAAACACAGCTTGGAGAGCATAGGGCACTTCCACTCATGGGCCTATAAATTGGGAAAACTAAAAATCAGCAAGACACAGGCACCCCAAAGTTTAGGGCTGCTCTGTTGACAAGAACCCCCATTTCATTACACCTTAAATATCCTAGGAAAAGGAAAAATGGATAAAGAAGTTCGGGTCCGCATGTACAGTGGAATATCACTCAGCCATGAAATCAACGTCATAAGGCTAGTAGCAGCACGATGAGTGGATTTAGGTACGACGATTCTAAGTGAAATAAGTCACACAGAAAAAGACACTTATCATAAGATATCACTTATAGAGGGAATGTAAAAACCGCTACACTTGAACTGAATTACAAAACAGAACAGAGTCACACGTTTAGAAAGCACACTATGGCTGCTGAATGGGAAAGGTGAGGTGGGGTGATGCATCAAACAAGGGTTTCAAAGTAGCTCCGATTCCGTTCCATAAACCCAATAGGTAATAGACAAGACCTACTCCTTGCTCAGTGAACTGGACTCAACACCCCCTATTCACCGCACAAGCATATATCTGACTAGTAAGAATCTTCAAACCTATGTATTGATATCTCTCTGTAAGTGAGTCAAGGGGGTGTAAAGCGGCATAAACACAGCCGTGAAAAGCAGCTACACCCCATTATAAAAATAAATTACTTTTCAAAACCCGTAAAACAAAGACAGAGAAAGAGAGAGAAATTCTTACAAAATTCGTTCAGGGGCTGTGATGCAACCTGGATTGACCATATCTAAACCCACAGCTGATTGAGACATAAGGGTGGACATTCTTGGGGCTGAGAGGTTTGGTGAGGTTGGGTGAGCCAACGCAGACCCTTTCAAGTAATACTGCATGGTACCCATCCCATGGGTCCCAAATCTCCAGGTTCAAGGGCAACTTCCTACCTCGAAAACATGCATGAGAAACCCAGAAGATGGTACACCGTGTGATCTGGAAAGGTTTCTAAAACGCACCTCATTTCTCATTTCCTTGTGCTCGGGTTCGCCATTCCAGCCGCTTTACTAGCCATCTCCCTCCTTGGAGAATCAGCACCTTTAACCTCCTGTTCCATACAGGTTGCAATTTGTCCTGAGGATGAACGGGAAGAGGGGGAACCAATGAGAGACTAGCTCTAGGTGTTGGGACAGGCACAGGTCACTCTAGTTTCCCAACAGGAAGAAGAATTAACCACAGGCTCATCCTGCCCCCCAGAACTAGAAGAGGGCCTGAAGCAATCCTGCACTTATGCGGCCAGCTCCCAAAAAAGCGAGTTGAAAAATGGAGCTCAGGGGCACTGCAATTCACAAACCTGCAGAGTTATAAATGATAACTCTCGTCCACAAATATATTGAGGGAAGGCAACGAAGAGGCTTTGAAAGCAAGGCAGAATTGCAGGAAACAGATTTCAGGAGGTAGATTCGAATCGCCTTGAAAGCACATGAAAAGCGGCCAAACGTGGACAATGATGCCCTTGGCCAAAAAGGGCGTATGCGTTTTTTCCTGAATATATTCAGGAAAAAACGCATACGCCCTTTTTGGCCAACCAAGCAACCTGGAAAGGCAAATCAGCGCTCCAAAGAAGTCTCGCTTCCCAGCGGGCAAAAGGGCCATGCGGAAAAAAGTGTCCAAACCAGAAATGCAGGACCGGCCATGGAGAAATGGGAGCCTTGCTATGCTGATGGGCGGGATGTAAATTGCCAACAGCCGCTCTGGAGAAGTGTACGGTGTGTCCTGAAACATCTAAAAAACACAGCTTGGAGAGCATAGGGCACTTCCACTCATGGGCGTATAATTTGGGAAAACTAAAAGTCAGCAAGACACAGGCACCCCAAAGTTTAGGGCTGCTCTGTTGACAAGAACCCCCACTTCATTACACCTTCATTATCCTAGGAATGAGAAAAATGGATAAAGAAGTTCGGGTCCGCATGTACAATGGAATATCACTCAGCCATGAAATCAACGTCATAAGGCTAGTAGCAGCACGATGAGTGGATTTAGGTACGACGATTCTAAGTGAAATAAGTCACACAGAAAAAGACACTTATCATAAGATATCACTTATAGAGGGAATGTAAAAACCGCTACACTTGAACTGAATTACAAAACAGAACAGAGTCACACGTTTAGAAAGCACACTATGGCTGCTGAACGGGAAAGGTGAGGTGGGGTGATGCATCAAACAAGGGTTTCAAATTAGCTCCGATTCCGTTCCATAAACCCAATAGGTAATAGACAAGACCTACTCCTTGCTCAGTGAACTGGACTCAACACCCCCTATTCACCGCACAAGCATATATCTGACTAGTAATAATCTTCAAACCTATGTATTGATATCTCTCTGTAAGTGAGTCAAGGGGGTGTAAAGCGGCATAAACACAGCCGTGAAAAGCAGCTACACCCCATTATAAAAATAAATTACTTTTCAAAACCCGTAAAACAAAGACAGAGAAAGAGAGAGAAATTCTTACAAAATTCGTTCAGGGGCTGTGATGCAACCTGGATTGACCATATCTAAACCCACAGCTGATTGAGACATAAGGGTGGACATTCTTGGGGCTGAGAGGTTTGGTGAGGTTGGGTGAGCCAATGCAGACCCTTTCAAGTAATACTGCATGGTACCCATCCCATGGGTCCCAAATCTCCAGGTTCAAGGGCAACTTCTTACCTCGAAAACATGCATGAGAAACCCAGAAGATGGTACACCGTGTGATCGGGAAAGGTTTCTAAAACGCACCTCATTTCTCATTTCCTTGTGCTCGGGTTCGCCATTCCAGCCGCTTTACTAGCCATCTCCCTCCTTGGAGAATCAGCACCTTTAACCTCCTGTTCCATACAGGTTGCAATTTGTCCTGAGGATGAACAGGAAGAGGGGGAACCAATGAGAGACTAGCTCTAGGTGTTGGGACAGGCACAGGTCACTCTAGTTTCCCAACAGGAAGAAGAATTAACCACAGGCTCATCCTGCCCCCCAGAACTAGAAGAGGGCCTGAAGCAATCCTGCACTTATGCGGCCAGCTCCCAAAAAAGCGAGTTGAAAAATAGAGCTCAGGGGCACTGCAATTCACAAACCTGCAGAGTTATAAATGATAACTCTCGTCCACAAATATCTTGAGGGAAGGCAACGAAGAGGATTTGAAAGCAAGGCAGAATTGCAGGAAACAGATTTCAGGAGGTAGATTCGAATCGCCTTGAAAGCACATGAAAAGCGGCCAAACGTGGACAATGATGCCCTTGGCCAAAAAGGGCGTATGCGTTTTTTCCTGAATATATTCAGGAAAAAACGCATACGCCCTTTTTGGCCAACCAAGCAACCTGGAAAGGCCAATCAGCGCTCCAAAGAAGTCTCGCTTCCCAGCGGGCAAATAGCCATGCGGAAAAAAGTGTCCAAACCAGAAATGCAGGACCGGCCATGGAGAAATGGGAGCCTGGCTACGCTGATGGGCGGGATGTAAATTGCCAACAGCCGCTCTGGAGAAGTGTACGGTGTGTCCTGAAACATCTAAAAAACACAGCTTGGAGAGCATAGGGCACTTCCACTCATGGGCCTATAAATTGGGAAAACTAAAAATCAGCAAGACACAGGCACCCCAAAGTTTAGGGCTGCTCTGTTGACAAGAACCCCCATTTCATTACACCTTAAATATCCTAGGAAAAGGAAAAATGGATAAAGAAGTTCGGGTCCGCATGTACAGTGGAATATCACTCAGCCATGAAATCAACGTCATAAGGCTAGTAGCAGCACAATGAGTGGATTTAGGTACGACGATTCTAAGTGAAATAAGTCACACAGAAAAAGACACTTATCATAAGATATCACTTATAGAGGGAATGTAAAAACCGCTACACTTGAACTGAATTACAAAACAGAACAGAGTCACACGTTTAGAAAGCACACTATGGCTGCTGAACGGGAAAGGTGAGGTGGGGTGATGCATCAAACAAGGGTTTCAAATTAGCTCCGATTCCGTTCCATAAACCCAATAGGTAATAGACAAGACCTACTCCTTGCTCAGTGAACTGGACTCAACACCCCCTATTCACCGCACAAGCATATATCTGACTAGTAAGAATCTTCAAACCTATGTATTGATATCTCTCTGTAAGTGAGTCAAGGGGGTGTAAAGCGGCATAAACACAGCCGTGAAAAGCAGCTACACCCCATTATAAAAATAAATTACTTTTCAAAACCCGTAAAACAAAGACAGAGAAAGAGAGAGAAATTCTTACAAAATTCGTTCAGGGGCTGTGATGCAACCTGGATTGACCATATCTAAACCCACAGCTGATTGAGACATAAGGGTGGACATTCTTGGGGCTGAGAGGTTTGGTGAGGTTGGGTGAGCCAACGCAGACCCTTTCAAGTAATACTGCATGGTACCCATCCCATGGGTCCCAAATCTCCAGGTTCAAGGGCAACTTCCTACCTCGAAAACATGCATGAGAAACCCAGAAGATGGTACACCGTGTGATCGGGAAAGGTTTCTAAAACGCACCTCATTTCTCATTTCCTTGTGCTCGGGTTCGCCATTCCAGCCGCTTTACTAGCCATCTCCCTCCTTGGAGAATCAGCACCTTTAACCTCCTGTTCCATACAGGTTGCAATTTGTCCTGAGGATGAACGGGAAGAGGGGGAACCAATGAGAGACTAGCTCTAGGTGTTGGGACAGGCACAGGTCACTCTAGTTTCCCAACAGGAAGAAGAATTAACCACAGGCTCATCCTGCCCCCCAGAACTAGAAGAGGGCCTGAAGCAATCCTGCACTTATGCGGCCAGCTCCCAAAAAAGCGAGTTGAAAAATGGAGCTCAGGGGCACTGCAATTCACAAACCTGCAGAGTTATAAATGATAACTCTCGTCCACAAATATATTGAGGGAAGGCAACGAAGAGGCTTTGAAAGCAAGGCAGAATTGCAGGAAACAGATTTCAGGAGGTAGATTCGAATCGCCTTGAAAGCACATGAAAAGCGGCCAAACGTGGACAATGATGCCCTTGGCCAAAAAGGGCGTATGCGTTTTTTCCTGAATATATTCAGGAAAAAACGCATACGCCCTTTTTGGCCAACCAAGCAACCTGGAAAGGCAAATCAGCGCTCCAAAGAAGTCTCGCTTCCCAGCGGGCAAAAGGGCCATGCGGAAAAAAGTGTCCAAACCAGAAATGCAGGACCAGCCATGGAGAAATGGGAGCCTTGCTATGCTGATGGGCGGGATGTAAATTGCCAACAGCCGCTCTGGAGAAGTGTACGGTGTGTCCTGAAACATCTAAAAAACACAGCTTGGAGAGCATAGGGCACTTCCACTCATGGGCGTATAATTTGGGAAAACTAAAAGTCAGCAAGACACAGGCACCCCAAAGTTTAGGGCTGCTCTGTTGACAAGAACCCCCACTTCATTACACCTTCATTATCCTAGGAATGAGAAAAATGGATAAAGAAGTTCGGGTCCGCATGTACAATGGAATATCACTCAGCCATGAAATCAACGTCATAAGGCTAGTAGCAGCATGATGAGTGGATTTAGGTACGACGATTCTAAGTGAAATAAGTCACACAGAAAAAGACACTTATCATAAGATATCACTTATAGAGGGAATGTAAAAACCGCTACACTTGAACTGAATTGCAAAACAGAACAGAGTCACACGTTTAGAAAACACACTATGGCTGCTGAACGAGAAAGGTGAGGTGGGGTGATGCATCAAACAACGGTTTCAAATTAGCTCCGATTCCGTTCCATAAACCCAATAGGTAATAGACAAGACCTACTCCTTGCTCAGTGAACTGGACTCAACACCCCCTATTCACCGCACAAGCATATATCTGACTAGTAAGAATCTTCAAACCTATGTATTGATATCTCTCTGTAAGTGAGTCAAGGGGGTGTAAAGCGGCATAAACACAGCCGTGAAAAGCAGCTACACCGCATTATAAAAATAAATTACTTTTCAAAACCCGTAAAACAAAGACAGAGAAAGAGAGAGAAATTCTTACAAAATTCGTTCAGGGGCTGTGATGCAACCTGGATTGACCATATCTAAACCCACAGCTGATTGAGACATAAGGGTGGACATTCTTGGGGCTGAGAGGTTTGGTGAGGTTGGGTGAGCCAACGCAGACCCTTTCAATTAATACTGCATGGTACCCATCCCATGGGTCCCAAATCTCCAGGTTCAAGGGCAACTTCTTACCTCGAAAACATGCATGAGAAACCCAGAAGATGGTACACCGTGTGATCGGGAAAGGTTTCTAAAACGCACCTCATTTCTCATTTCCTTGTGCTCGGGTTCGCCATTCCAGCCGCTTTACTAGCCATCTCCCTCCTTGGAGAATCAGCACCTTTAACCTCCTGTTCCATACAGGTTGCAATTTGTCCTGAGGATGAACGGGAAGAGGGGGAACCAATGAGAGACTAGCTCTAGGTGTTGGGACAGGCACAGGTCACTCTAGTTTCCCAACAGGAAGAAGAATTAACCACAGGCTCATCCTGCCCCCCAGAACTAGAAGAGGGCCTGAAGCAATCCTGCACTTATGCGGCCAGCTCCCAAAAAAGCGAGTTGAAAAATAGAGCTCAGGGGCACTGCAATTCACAAACCTGTAGAGTTATAAATGATAACTCTCGTCCACAAATATATTGAGGGAAGGCAACGAAGAGGATTTGAAAGCAAGGCAGAATTGCAGGAAACAGATTTCAGGAGGTAGATTCGAATCACCTTGAAAGCACATGAAAAGCGGCCAAACGTGGACAATGATGCCCTTGGCCAAAAAGGGCGTATGCGTTTTTTCCTGAATATATTCAGGAAAAAACGCATACGCCCTTTTTGGCCAACCAAGCAACCTGGAAAGGCAAATCAGCGCTCCAAAGAAGTCTCGCTTCCCAGCGGGCAAATAGCCATGCGGAAAAAAGTGTCCAAACCAGAAATGCAGGACCGGCCATGGAGAAATGGGAGCCTGGCTACGCTGATGGGCGGGATGTAAATTGCCAACAGCCGCTCTGGAGAAGTGTACGGTGTGTCCTGAAACATCTAAAAAACACAGCTTGGAGAGCATAGGGCACTTCCACTCATGGGCCTATAAATTGGGAAAACTAAAAATCAGCAAGACACAGGCACCCCAAAGTTTAGGGCTGCTCTGTTGACAAGAACCCCCATTTCATTACACCTTAAATATCCTAGGAAAAGGAAAAATGGATAAAGAAGTTCGGGTCCGCATGTACAGTGGAATATCACTCAGCCATGAAATCAACGTCATAAGGCTAGTAGCAGCACGATGAGTGGATTTAGGTACGACGATTCTAAGTGAAATAAGTCACACAGAAAAAGACACTTATCATAAGATATCACTTATAGAGGGAATGTAAAAACCGCTACACTTGAACTGAATTACAAAACAGAACAGAGTCACACGTTTAGAAAGCACACTATGGCTGCTGAACGGGAAAGGTGAGGTGGGGTGATGCATCAAACAAGGGTTTCAAAGTAGCTCCGATTCCGTTCCATAAACCCAATAGGTAATAGACAAGACCTACTCCTTGCTCAGTGAACTGGACTCAACACCCCCTATTCACCGCACAAGCATATATCTGACTAGTAAGAATCTTCAAACCTATGTATTGATATCTCTCTGTAAGTGAGTCAAGGGGGTGTAAAGCGGCATAAACACAGCCGTGAAAAGCAGCTACACCCCATTATAAAAATAAATTACTTTTCAAAACCCGTAAAACAAAGACAGAGAAAGAGAGAGAAATTCTTACAAAATTCGTTCAGGGGCTGTGATGCAACCTGGATTGACCATATCTAAACCCACAGCTGATTGAGACATAAGGGTGGACATTCTTGGGGCTGAGAGGTTTGGTGAGGTTGGGTGAGCCAACGCAGACCCTTTCAAGTAATACTGCATGGTACCCATCCCATGGGTCCCAAATCTCCAGGTTCAAGGGCAACTTCCTACCTCGAAAACATGCATGAGAAACCCAGAAGATGGTACACCGTGTGATCGGGAAAGGTTTCTAAAACGCACCTCATTTCTCATTTCCTTGTGCTCGGGTTCGCCATTCCAGCCGCTTTACTAGCCATCTCCCTCCTTGGAGAATCAGCACCTTTAACCTCCTGTTCCATACAGGTTGCAATTTGTCCTGAGGATGAACGGGAAGAGGGGGAACCAATGAGAGACTAGCTCTAGGTGTTGGGACAGGCACAGGTCACTCTAGTTTCCCAACAGGAAGAAGAATTAACCACAGGCTCATCCTGCCCCCCAGAACTAGAAGAGGGCCTGAAGCAATCCTGCACTTATGCGGCCAGCTCCCAAAAAAGCGAGTTGAAAAATGGAGCTCAGGGGCACTGCAATTCACAAACCTGCAGAGTTATAAATGATAACTCTCGTCCACAAATATATTGAGGGAAGGCAACGAAGAGGCTTTGAAAGCAAGGCAGAATTGCAGGAAACAGATTTCAGGAGGTAGATTCGAATCGCCTTGAAAGCACATGAAAAGCGGCCAAACGTGGACAATGATGCCCTTGGCCAAAAAGGGCGTATGCGTTTTTTCCTGAATATATTCAGGAAAAAACGCATACGCCCTTTTTGGCCAACCAAGCAACCTGGAAAGGCAAATCAGCGCTCCAAAGAAGTCTCGCTTCCCAGCGGGCAAAAGGGCCATGCGGAAAAAAGTGTCCAAACCAGAAATGCAGGACCGGCCATGGAGAAATGGGAGCCTTGCTATGCTGATGGGCGGGATGTAAATTGCCAACAGCCGCTCTGGAGAAGTGTACGGTGTGTCCTGAAACATCTAAAAAACACAGCTTGGAGAGCATAGGGCACTTCCACTCATGGGCGTATAATTTGGGAAAACTAAAAGTCAGCAAGACACAGGCACCCCAAAGTTTAGGGCTGCTCTGTTGACAAGAACCCCCACTTCATTACACCTTCATTATCCTAGGAATGAGAAAAATGGATAAAGAAGTTCGGGTCCGCATGTACAATGGAATATCACTCAGCCATGAAATCAACGTCATAAGGCTAGTAGCAGCACGATGAGTGGATTTAGGTATGACGATTCTAAGTGAAATAAGTCACACAGAAAAAGACACTTATCATAAGATATCACTTATAGAGGGAATGTAAAAACCGCTACACTTGAACTGAATTACAAAACAGAACAGAGTCACACGTTTAGAAAGCACACTATGGCTGCTGAACGGGAAAGGTGAGGTGGGGTGATGCATCAAACAAGGGTTTCAAATTAGCTCCGATTCCGTTCCATAAACCCAATATGTAAGAGACAAGACCTATTCCTTGCTCAGTGAACTGGACTCAACACCCCCTATTCACCGCACAAGCATATATCTGACTAGTAAGAATCTTCAAACCTATGTATTGATATCTCTCTGTAAGTGAGTCAAGGGGGTGTAAAGCGGCATAAACACAGCCGTGAAAAGCAGCTACACCCCATTATAAAAATAAATTACTTTTCAAAACCCGTGAAACAAAGACAGTGAAAGAGAGAGAAATTCTTACAAAATTCGTTCAGGGGCTGTGATGCAACCTGGATTGACCATATCTAGACCCACAGCTGATTGAGACATAAGGGTGGACACTCTTGGGGCTGAGAGGTTTGGTGAGGTTGGGTGAGCCAATGCAGACCCTTTAAAGTAATACTGCATGGTACCCATCCCATGGGTCCCAAATCTCCAGGTTCAAGGGCAACTTCCTACCTCGAAAACATGCATGAGAAACCCAGAAGATGGTACACCATGTGATCGGGAAAGGTTTCTAAAACGCACCTCATTTCTCATTTCCTTGTGCTCGGGTTCGCCATTCCAGCCGCTTTACTAGCCATCTCCCTCCTTGGAGAATCAGCACCTTTAACCTCCTGTTCCTTACAGGTTGCAATTTGTCCTGAGGATGAACGGGAAGAGGGGGAACCAATGAGAGACTAGCTCTAGGTGTTGGGACAGGCACAGGTCACTCTAGTTTCCCAACAGGAAGAAGAATTAACCACAGGCTCATCCTGCCCCCCAGAACTAGAAGAGGGCCTGAAGCAATCCTGCACTTATGCGGCCAGCTCCCAAAAAAGCGAGTTGAAAAATGGAGCTCAGGGGCACTGCAATTCACAAACCTGCAGAGTTATAAATGATAACTCTCGTCCACAAATATATTGAGGGAAGGCAACGAAGAGGCTTTGGAAGCAAGGCAGAATTGCAGGAAACAGATTTCAGGAGGTAGATTCGAATCGCCTTGAAAGCACATGAAAAGCGGCCAAACGTGGACAATGATGCCCTTGGCCAAAATGGGCGTATGCGTTTTTTCCTGAATATATTCAGGAAAAAACGCATACGCCCTTTTTGGCCAACCAAGCAACCTGGAAAGGCAAATCAGCGCTCCAAAGAAGTCTCGCTTCCCAGCGGGCAAAAGGGCCATGCGGAAAAAAGTGTCCAAACCAGAAATGCAGGACCGGCCATGGAGAAATGGGAGCCTGGCTACGCTGATGGGCGGGATGTAAATTGCCAAAAGCCGCTCTGGAGAAGTGTACGGTGTGTCCTGAAACATCTAAAAAACACAGCTTGGAGAGCATAGGGCACTTCCACTCATGGGCCTATAAATTGGGAAAACTAAAAATCAGCAAGACACAGGCACCCCAAAGTTTAGGGCTGCTCTGTTGACAAGAACCCCCACTTCATTACACCTTCATTATCCTAGGAATGAGAATAATGGATAAAGAAGTTCGGGTCCGCATGTACAATGGAATATCACTCAGCCATGAAATCAACGTCATGAGGCTAGTAGCAGCACGATGAGTGGATTTAGGTACGACGATTCTAAGTGAAATAAGTCACACAGAAAAAGACACTTATCATAAGATATCACTTATAGAGGGAATGTAAAAACCGCTACACTTGAACTGAATTACAAAACAGAAGAGAGTCACACGTTTAGAAAGCACACTATGGCTGCTGAACGGGAAAGGTGAGGTGGGGTGATGCATCAAACAAGGGTTTTAAATTAGCTCCGATTCCGTTCCATAAACCCAATAGGTAATAGACAAGACCTACTCCTTGCTCAGTGAACTGGACTCAACACCCCCTATTCACCACACAAGCATATATCTGACTAGTAAGAATCTTCAAACCTATGTATTGATATCTCTCTGTAAGTGAGTCAAGGGGGTGTAAAGCGGCATAAACACAGCCGTGAAAAGCAGCTACACCCCATTATAAAAATAAATTACTTTTCAAAACCCGTGAAACAAAGACAGTGAAAGAGAGAGAAATTCTTACAAAATTCGTTCAGGGGCTGTGATGCAACCTGGATTGACCATATCTAGACCCACAGCTGATTGAGACATAAGGGTGGACACTCTTGGGGCTGAGAGGTTTGGTGAGGTTGGGTGAGCCAATGCAGACCCTTTAAAGTAATACTGCATGGTACCCATCCCATGGGTCCCAAATCTCCAGGTTCAAGGGCAACTTCCTACCTCGAAAACATGCATGAGAAACCCAGAAGATGGTACACCGTGTGATCGGGAAAGGTTTCTAAAACGCACCTCATTTCTCATTTCCTTGTGCTCGGGTTCGCCATTCCAGCCGCTTTACTAGCCATCTCCCTCCTTGGAGAATCAGCACCTTTAACCTCCTGTTCCATACAGGTTGCAATTTGTCCTGAGGATGAACGGGAAGAGGGGGAACCAATGAGAGACTAGCTCTAGGTGTTGGGACAGGCACAGGTCACTCTAATTTCCCAACAGGAAGAAGAATTAACCAAAGGCTCATCCTGCCCCCCAGAACTAGAAGAGGGCCTGAAGCAATCCTGCACTTATGCGGCCAGCTCCCAAAAAAGCGAGTTGAAAAATGGAGCTCAGGGGCACTGCAATTCACAAACCTGCAGAGTTATAAATGATAACTCTCGTCCACAAATATATTGAGGGAAGGCAACGAAGAGGCTTTGGAAGCAAGGCAGAATTGCAGGAAACAGATTTCAGGAGGTAGATTCGAATCGCCTTGAAAGCACATGAAAAGCGGCAAAACGTGGACAATGATGCCCTTGGCCAAAAAGGGCGTATGCGTTTTTTCCTGAATATATTCAGGAAAAAACGCATACGCCCTTTTTGGCCAACCAAGCAACCTGGAAAGGCAAATCAGTGCTCTAAAGAAGTCTCGCTTCCCATCGGGCAAAAGGGCCATGCGGAAAAAAGTGTCCAAACCAGAAATGCAGGACCGGCCATGGAGAAATGGGAGCCTGGCTACGCTGATGGGCGGGATGTAAATTGCCAACAGCCGCTCTGGAGAAGTGTACGGTGTGTCCTGAAACATCTAAAAAACACAGCTTGGAGAGCATAGGGCACTTCCACTCATGGGCCTATAAATTGGGAAAACTAAAAATCAGCAAGACACAGGCACCCCAAAGTTTAGGGCGCTCTGTTGACAAGAACCCCCACTTCATTACACCTTAAATATCCTAGGAAAGAGAAAAATGGATAAAGAAGTTCGGGTCCGCATGTACAATGGAATATCACTCAGCCATGAAATCAACGTCATAAGGCTAGTAGCAGCACGATGAGTGGATTTAGGTACGACGATTCTAAGTGAAATAAGTCACACAGAAAAAGACACTTATCATAAGATATCACTTACAGAGGGAATGTAAAAACCGCTACACTTGAACTGAATTACAAAACAGAACAGAGTCACACGTTTAGAAAGCACACTATGGCTGCTGAACGGGAAAGGTGAGGTGGGGTGATGCATCAAACAAGGGTTTCAAATTAGCTCCGATTCCGTTCCATAAACCCAATAGGTAATAGACAAGACCTACTCCTTGCTCAGTGAACTGGACTCAACACCCCCTATTCACCGCACAAGCATATATCTGACTAGTAAGAATCTTCAAACCTATGTATTGATATCTCTCTGTAAGTGAGTCAAAGGGGTGTAAAGCGGCATAAACACAGCCGTGAAAAGCAGCTACACCCCATTATAAAAATAAATTACTTTTCAAAACCCGTGAAACAAAGACAGTGAAAGAGAGAGAAATTCTTACAAAATTCGTTCAGGGGCTGTGATGCAACCTGGATTGACCATATCTAGACCCACAGCTGATTGAGACATAAGGGTGGACACGCTTGGGGCTCAGAGGTTTGGTGAGGTTGCATGAGCCAACGCAGACCCTTTAAAGTAATACTGCATGGTACCCATCCCATGGGTCCCAAATCTCCAGGTTCAAGGGCAACTTCCTACCTCGAAAACATGCATGAGAAACCCAGAAGATGGTACACCGTGTGATCGGGAAAGGTTTCTAAAACGCACCTCATTTCTCATTTCCTTGTGCTCGGGTTCGCCATTCCAGCCGCTTTACTAGCCATCTCCCTCCTTGGAGAATCAGCACCTTTAACCTCCTGTTCCATACAGGTTGCAATTTGTCCTGAGGATGAACGGGAAGAGGGGGAACCAATGAGAGACTAGCTCTAGGTGTTGGGACAGGCACAGGTCACTCTAGTTTCCCAACAGGAAGAAGAATTAACCACAGGCTCATCCTGCCCCCCAGAACTAGAAGAGGGCCTGAAGCAATCCTGCACTTATGCGGCCAGCTCCCAAAAAAGCGAGTTGAAAAATGGAGCTCAGGGGCACTGCAATTCACAAACCTGCAGAGTTATAAATGATAACTCTCGTCCACAAATATATTGAGGGAAGGCAACGAAGAGGATTTGAAAGCAAGGCAGAATTGCAGGAAACAGATTTCAGGAGGTAGATTCGAATCGCCTTGAAAGCACATGAAAAGCGGCAAAACGTGGACAATGATGCCCTTGGCCAAAAAGGGCGTATGCGTTTTTTCCTGAATATATTCAGGAAAAAACGCATACGCCCTTTTTGGCCAACCAAGCAACCTGGAAAGGCAAATCAGCGCTCCAAAGAAGTCTCGCTTCCCAGCGGGCAAAAGGGCCATGCGGAAAAAAGTGTCCAAACCAGCAATGCAGGACCGGCCATGGAGAAATGGGAGCCTGGCTACGCTGATGGGCGGGATGTAAATTGCCAACAGCCGCTCTGCAGAAGTGTACGGTGTGTCCTGAAACATCTAAAAAACACAGCTTGGAGAGCATAGGGCACTTCCACTCATGGGCCTATAAATTGGGAAAACTAAAAATCAGCAAGACACAGGCACCCCAAAGTTTAGGGCTGCTCTGTTGACAAGAACCCCCACTTCATTACACCTTAAATATCCTAGGAAAGAGAAAAATGGATAAAGAAGTTCGGGTCCGCATGTACAACGGAATATCACTCAGCCATGAAATCAACGTCATAAGGCTACTAGCAGCACGATGAGTGGATTTAGGTACGACGATTCTAAGTGAAATAAGTCACACAGAAAAAGACACTTATCATAAGATATCACTTATAGAGGGAATGTAAAAACCGCTACACTTGAACTGAATTACAAAACAGAACAGAGTCACACGTTTAGAAAGCACACTATGGCTGCTGAACGGGAAAGGTGAGGTGGGGTGATGCATCAAACAAGGGTTTCAAATTAGCTCCGATTCCGTTCCATAAACCCAATAGGTAATAGACAAGACCTACTCCTTGCTCAGTGAACTGGACTCAACACCCCCTATTCACCGCACAAGCATATATCTGACTAGTAAGAATCTTCAAACCTATGTATTGATATCTCTCTGTAAGTGAGTCAAGGGGGTGTAAAGCGGCATAAACACAGCCGTGAAAAGCAGCTACACCCCATTATAAAAATAAATTACTTTTCAAAACCCGTGAAACAAAGACAGTGAAAGAGAGAGAAATTCTTATAAATTCGTTCAGGGGCTGTGATGCAACCTGGATTGACCATATCTAGACCCACAGCTGATTGAGACATAAGGGTGGACACGCTTGGGGCTCAGAGGTTTGGTGAGGTTGGGTGAGCCAACGCAGACCCTTTCAAGTAATACTGCATGGTACCCATCCCATGGGTCCCACATCTCCAGGTTCAAGGGCAACTTCCTACCTCGAAAACATGCATGAGAAACCCAGAAGATGGTACACCGTGTGATCGGCAAAGGTTTCTAAAACGCACCTCATTTCTCATTTCCTTGTGCTTGGGTTCGCCATTCCAGCCGCTTTACTAGCCATCTCCCTCCTTGGAGAATCAGCACCTTTAACCTCCTGTTCCATACAGGTTGCAATTTGTCCTGAGGATGAACGGGAAGAGGGGGAACCAATGAGAGACTAGCTCTAGGTGTTGGGACAGGCACAGGTCACTCTAGTTTCCCAACAGGAAGAAGAATTAACCACAGGCTCATCCTGCCCCCCAGAACTAGAAGAGGGCCTGAAGCAATCCTGCACTTATGCGGCCAGCTCCCAAAAAAGCGAGTTGAAAAATGGAGCTCAGGGGCACTGCAATTCCCAAACCTGCAGAGTTATAAATCATAATTCTCGTCCACAAATATATTGAGGGAAGGCAACGAAGAGGATTTGAAAGCAAGGCAGAATTGCAGGAAACAGATTTCAGGAGGTAGATTCGAATCGCCTTGAAAGCACATGAAAAGCGGCCAAACGTGGACAATGATGCCCTTGGCCAAAAAGGGCGTATGCGTTTTTTCCTGAATATATTCAGGAAAAAACGCATACGCCCTTTTTGGCCAACCAAGCAACCTGGAAAGGCAAATCAGCGCTCCAAAGAAGTCTCGCTTCCCAGCGGGCAAAAGGGCCATGCGGAAAAAAGTGTCCAAACCAGAACTGCACGACCGGCCATGGAGAAATGGGAGCCTTGCTTCGCTGATGGGCGGGATGTAAATTGCCAAGAGGCACTCGGGAGAAGTGTACGGTGTGTCCTGAAACATCTAAAAAACACAGCTTGGAGAGCATAGGGCACTTCCACTCCTGGGCGTATAAATTGGGAAAACTAAAAATCAGCAAGACACAGGCACCCCAAAGTTTAGGGCTGCTCTGTTGACAAGAACCCCCACTTCATTACACCTTAAATATCCTAGGAAAGAGAAAAATGGATAAAGAATTTCGGGTCCGCATGTACAATGGAATATCACTCAGCCATGAAATCAACGTCATAAGGCTAGTAGCAGCACGATGAGTGGATTTAGGTACGACGATTCTAAGTGAAATAAGTCACACAGAAAAAGACACTTATCATAAGATATCACTTACAGAGGGAATGTAAAAACCGCTACACTTGAACTGAATTACAAAACAGAACAGAGTCACACGTTTAGAAAGCACACTACGGCTGCTGAACGGGAAAGGTGAGGTGGGGTGATGCATCAAACAAGGGTTTCAAATTAGCTCCGATTCCGTTCCATAAACCCAATAGGTAATAGACAAGACCTACTCCTTGCTCAGTGAACTGGACTCAACACCCCCTATTCACCGCACAAGCATATATCTGACTAGTAAGAATCTTCAAACCTATGTATTGATATCTCTCTGTAAGTGAGTCAAGGGGGTGTAAAGCGGCATAAACACAGCCGTGAAAAGCAGCTACACCCCATTATAAAAATAAATTACTTTTCAAAACCCGTGAAACAAAGACAGTGAAAGAGAGAGAAATTCTTACAAAATTCGTTCAGGGGCTGTGATGCAAACTGGATTGACCATATCTAGACCCACAGCTGATTGAGACATAAGGGTGGACACTCTTGGGGCTGAGAGGTTTGGTGAGGTTGGGTGAGCCAACGCAGACCCTTTAAAGTAATACTGCATGGTACCCATTCCATGGGTCCCAAATCTCCAGGTTCAAGGGCAACTTCCTACCTCGAAAACATGCATGAGAAACCCAGAAGATGGTACACCGTGTGATCGGGAAAGGTTTCTAAAACGCACCTCATTTCTCATTTCCTTGTGCTCGGGTTCGCCATTCCAGCCGCTTTACTAGCCATCTCCCTCCTTGGAGAATCAGCACCTTTAACCTCCTGTTCCATACAGGTTGCAATTTGTCCTGAGGATGAACGGGAAGAGGGGGAACCAATGAGAGACTAGCTCTAGGTGTTGGGACAGGCACAGGTCACTCTAGTTTCCCAACAGGAAGAAGAATTAAGCACAGGCTCATCCTGCCCCCCAGAACTAGAAGAGGGCCTGAAGCAATCCTGCAATTATGCGGCCAGCTCCCAAAAAAGCGAGTTGAAAAATGGAGCTCAGGGGCACTGCAATTCACAAACCTGCAGAGTTATAAATGATAACTCTCGTCCACAAATATATTGAGGGAAGGCAACGAAGAGGATTTGAAAGCAAGGCAGAATTGCAGGAAACAGATTTCAGGAGGTAGATTCGAATCGCCTTGAAAGCACATGAAAAGCGGCAAAACGTGGACAATGATGCCCTTGGCCAAAAAGGGCGTATGCGTTTTTTCCTGAATATATTCAGGAAAAAACGCATACGCCCTTTTTGGCCAACCAAGCAACCTGGAAAGGCAAATCAGCGCTCCAAAGAAGTCTCCCTTCCCAGCGGGCAAAAGGGCCATGCGGAAAAAAGTGTCCAAACCAGAAATGCAGGACCGGCCATGGAGAAATGTGAGCCTTGCTACGCTGATGGGCGGGATGTAAATTGCCAACAGACGCTCTGGAGAAGTGTACGGTGTGTCCTGAAACATCTAAAAAACACAGCTTGGAGAGCATAGGGCACTTCCACTCATGGGCGTATAAATTGGGAAAACTAAAAATCAGCAAGACACAGGCACCCCAAAGTTTAGGGCTGCTCTGTTGACAAGAACCCCCACTTCATTACACCTTAAATATCCTAGGAAAGAGAAAAATGGATAAAGAAGTTCGGGTCCGCATGTACAATGGAATATCACTCAGCCATGAAATCAACGTCATAAGGCTACCAGCAGCACGATGAGTGGATTTAGGTACGACGGTTCTAAGTGAAATAAGTCACACAGAAAAAGACACTTATCATAAGATATCACTTATAGAGGGAATGTAAAAACCGCTACACTTGAACTGAATTACAAAACAGAACAGAGTCACACGTTTAGAAAGCACACTATGGCTGCTGAACGGGAAAGGTGAGGTGGGGTGATGCATCAAACAAGGGTTTCAAATTAGCTCCGATTCCGTTCCATAAACCCAATAGGTAATAGACAAGACCTACTCCTTGCTCAGTGAACTGGACTCAACACCCCCTATTCAACGCACAAGCATATATCTGACTAGTAAGAATCTTCAAACCTATGTATTGATATCTCTCTGTAAGTGAGTCAAGGGGGTGTAAAGCGGCATAAACACAGCCGTGAAAAGCAGCTACACCCCATTATAAAAATAAATTACTTTTCAAAACCTGTGAAACAAAGACAGTGAAAGAGAGAGAAATTCTTACAAAATTCGTTCAGGGGCTGTGATGCAACCTGGATTGACCATATGTAGACCCACAGCTGATTGAGACATAAGGGTGGACACTCTTGGGGCTGAGAGGTTCGGTGAGGTTGGGTGAGCCAATGCAGACCCTTTAAAGTAATACTGCATGGTACCCATCCCATGGGTCCCAAATCTCCAGGTTCAAGGGCAACTTCCTACCTCGAAAACATGCATGAGAAACCCAGAAGATGGTACACCGTGTGATCGGGAAAGGTTTCTAAAACGCACCTCATTTCTCATTTCCTTGTGCTCGGGTTCGCCATTCCAGCCGCTTTACTAGCCATCTCCCTCCTTGGAGAATCAGCACCTTTAACCTCCTGTTCCATACAGGTTGCAATTTGTCCTGAGGATGAACGGGAAGAGGGGGAACCAATGAGAGACTAGCTCTAGGTGTTGGGACAGGCACAGGTCACTCTAGTTTCCCAACAGGAAGAAGAATTAACCACAGGCTCATCCTGCCCCCCAGAACTAGAAGAGGGCCTGAAGCAATCCTGCACTTATGCGGCCAGCTCCCAAAAAAGCGAGTTGAAAAATGGAGCTCAGGGGCACTGCAATTCACAAACCTGCAGAGTTATAAATCATAATTCTCGTCCACAAATATATTGAGGGAAGGCAACGAAGAGGATTTGAAAGCAAGGCAGAATTGCAGGAAACAGATTTCAGGAGGTAGATTCGAATCGCCTTGAAAGCACATGAAAAGCGGCAAAACGTGGACAATGATGCCCTTGGCCAAAAAGGGCGTATGCGTTTTTTCCTGAATATATTCAGGAAAAAACGCATACGCCCTTTTTGGCCAACCAAGCAACCTGGAAAGGCAAATCAGCGCTCCAAAGAAGTCTCGCTTCCCAGCGGGCAAAAGGGCCATGCGGAAAAAAGTGTCCAAACCAGAACTGCACGACCGGCCATGGAGAAATGGGAGCCTTGCTTCGCTGATGGGCGGGATGTAAATTGCCAAGAGGCACACGGGGGAAGTGTACGGTGTGTCCTGAAACATCTAAAAAACACAGCTTGGAGAGCATAGGGCACTTCCACTCATGGGCGTATAAATTGGGAAAACTAAAAATCAGCAAGACACAGGCACCCCAAAGTTTAGGGCTGCTCTTTTGACAAGAACCCCCACTTCATTACACCTTAAATATCCTAGGAAAGAGAATAATGGATAAAGAATTTCGGGTCCGCATGTACAATGGAATATCACTCAGCCATGAAATCAACGTCATAAGGCTAGTAGTAGCACGATGAGTGGATTTAGGTACGACGATTCTAAGTGAAATAAGTCACACAGAAAAAGACACTTATCATAAGATATCACTTACAGAGGGAATGTAAAAACCGCTACACTTGAACTGAATTACAAAACAGAACAGAGTCACACGTTTAGAAAGCACACTACGGCTGCTGAACGGGAAAGGTGAGGTGGGGTGATGCATCAAACAAGGGTTTCAAATTAGCTCCGATTCCGTTCCATAAACCCAATAGGTAATAGACAAGACCTACTCCTTGCTCAGTGAACTGGACTCAACACCCCCTATTCACCGCACAAGCATATATCTGACTAGTAAGAATCTTCAAACCTATGTATTGATATCTCTCTGTAAGTGAGTCAAGGGGGTGTAAAGCGGCATAAACACAGCCGTGAAAAGCAGCTACACCCCATTATAAAAATAAATTACTTTTCAAAACCCGTGAAACAAAGACAGTGAAAGAGAGAGAAATTCTTACAAAATTCGTTCAGGGGCTGTGATGCAACCTGGATTGACCATATCTAGACCCACAGCTGATTGAGACATAAGGGTGGACACTCTTGGGGCTGAGAGGTTCGGTGAGGTTGGGTGAGCCAATGCAGACCCTTTAAAGTAATACTGCATGGTACCCATCCCATGGGTCCCAAATCTCCAGGTTCAAGGGCAACTTCCTACCTCGAAAACATGCATGAGAAACCCAGAAGATGGTACACCGTGTGATCGGGAAAGGTTTCTAAAACGCACCTCATTTCTCATTTCCTTGTGCTCGGGTTCGCCATTCCAGCCGCTTTACTAGCCATCTCCCTCCTTGGAGAATCAGCACCTTTAACCTCCTGTTCCATACAGGTTGCAATTTGTCCTGAGGATGAACGGGAAGAGGGGGAACCAATGAGAGACTAGCTCTAGGTGTTGGGACAGGCACAGGTCACTCTAGTTTCCCAACAGGAAGAAGAATTAAGCACAGGCTCATCCTGCCCCCCAGAACTAGAAGAGGGCCTGAAGCAATCCTGCAATTATGCGGCCAGCTCCCAAAAAAGCGAGTTGAAAAATGGAGCTCAGGGGCACTGCAATTCACAAACCTGCAGAGTTATAAATGATAACTCTCGTCCACAAATATATTGAGGGAAGGCAACGAAGAGGATTTGAAAGCAAGGCAGAATTGCAGGAAACAGATTTCAGGAGGTAGATTCGAATCGCCTTGAAAGCACATGAAAAGCGGCAAAACGTGGACAATGATGCCCTTGGCCAAAAAGGGCGTATGCGTTTTTTCCTGAATATATTCAGGAAAAAACGCATACGCCCTTTTTGGCCAACCAAGCAACCTGGAAAGGCAAATCAGCGCTCCAAAGAAGTCTCCCTTCCCAGCGGGCAAAAGGGCCATGCGGAAAAAAGTGTCCAAACCAGAAATGCAGGACCGGCCATGGAGAAATGTGAGCCTTGCTACGCTGATGGGCGGGATGTAAATTGCCAACAGACGCTCTGGAGAAGTGTACGGTGTGTCCTGAAACATCTAAAAAACACAGCTTGGAGAGCATAGGGCACTTCCACTCATGGGCGTATAAACTGGGAAAACTAAAAATCAGCAAGACACAGGCACCCCAAAGTTTAGGGCTGCTCTGTTGACAAGAACCCCCACTTCATTACACCTTAAATATCCTAGGAAAGAGAAAAATGGATAAAGAAGTTCGGGTCCGCATGTACAATGGAATATCACTCAGCCATGAAATCAACGTCATAAGGCTACTAGCAGCACGATGAGTGGATTTAGGTACGACGGTTCTAAGTGAAATAAGTCACACAGAAAAAGACACTTATCATAAGATATCACTTATAGAGGGAATGTAAAAACCGCTACACTTGAACTGAATTACAAAACAGAACAGAGTCACACGTTTAGAAAGCACACTATGGCTGCTGAACGGGAAAGGTGAGGTGGGGTGATGCATCAAACAAGGGTTTCAAATTAGCTCCGATTCCGTTCCATAAACCCAATAGGTAATAGACAAGACCTACTCCTTGCTCAGTGAACTGGACTCAACACCCCCTATTCAACGCACAAGCATATATCTGACTAGTAAGAATCTTCAAACCTATGTATTGATATCTCTCTGTAAGTGAGTCAAGGGGGTGTAAAGCGGCATAAACACAGCCGTGAAAAGCAGCTACACCCCATTATAAAAATAAATTACTTTTCAAAACCTGTGAAACAAAGACAGTGAAAGAGAGAGAAATTCTTACAAAATTCGTTCAGGGGCTGTGATGCAACCTGGATTGACCATATGTAGACCCACAGCTGATTGAGACATAAGGGTGGACACTCTTGGGGCTGAGAGGTTCGGTGAGGTTGGGTGAGCCAATGCAGACCCTTTAAAGTAATACTGCATGGTACCCATCCCATGGGTCCCAAATCTCCAGGTTCAAGGGCAACTTCCTACCTCGAAAACATGCATGAGAAACCCAGAAGATGGTACACCGTGTGATCGGGAAAGGTTTCTAAAACGCACCTCATTTCTCATTTCCTTGTGCTCGGGTTCGCCATTCCAGCCGCTTTACTAGCCATCTCCCTCCTTGGAGAATCAGCACCTTTAACCTCCTGTTCCATACAGGTTGCAATTTGTCCTGAGGATGAACGGGAAGAGGGGGAACCAATGAGAGACTAGCTCTAGGTGTTGGGACAGGCACAGGTCACTCTAGTTTCCCAACAGGAAGAAGAATTAACCACAGGCTCATCCTGCCCCCCAGAACTAGAAGAGGGCCTGAAGCAATCCTGCACTTATGCGGCCAGCTCCCAAAAAAGCGAGTTGAAAAATGGAGCTCAGGGGCACTGCAATTCCCAAACCTGCAGAGTTATAAATCATAATTCTCGTCCACAAATATATTGAGGGAAGGCAACGAAGAGGATTTGAAAGCAAGGCAGAATTGCAGGAAACAGATTTCAGGAGGTAGATTCGAATCGCCTTGAAAGCACATGAAAAGCGGCAAAACGTGGACAATGATGCCCTTGGCCAAAAAGGGCGTATGCGTTTTTTCCTGAATATATTCAGGAAAAAACGCATACGCCCTTTTTGGCCAACCAAGCAACCTGGAAAGGCAAATCAGCGCTCCAAAGAAGTCTCGCTTCCCAGCGGGCAAAAGGGCCATGCGGAAAAAAGTGTCCAAACCAGAACTGCACGACCGGCCATGGAGAAATGGGACCTTGCTTCGCTGATGGGCGGGATGTAAATTGCAAAGAGGCACACGGGAGAAGTGTACGGTGTGTCCTGAAACATCTAAAAAACACAGCTTGGAGAGCATAGGGCACTTCCACTCATGGGCGTATAAATTGGGAAAACTAAAAATCAGCAAGACACAGGCACCCCAAAGTTTAAGGCTGCTCTGTTGACAAGAACCCCCACTTCATTACACCTTAAATATCCTAGGAAAGAGAAAAATGGATAAAGAATTTCGGGTCCGCATGTACAATGGAATATCACTCAGCCATGAAATCAACGTCATAAGGCTAGTAGCAGCACGATGAGTGGATTTAGGTACGACGATTCTAAGTGAAATAAGTCACACAGAAAAAGACACTTATCATAAGATATCACTTACAGAGGGAATGTAAAATCCGCTACACTTGAACTGAATTACAAAACAGAACAGAGTCACACGTTTAGAAAGCACACTACGGCTGCTGAACGGGAAAGGTGAGGTGGGGTGATGCATCAAACAAGGGTTTCAAATTAGCTCCGATTCCGTTCCATAAACCCAATAGGTAATAGACAAGACCTACTCCTTGCTCAGTGAACTGGACTCAACACCCCCTATTCACCGCACAAGCATATATCTGACTAGTAAGAATCTTCAAACCTATGTATTGATATCTCTCTGTAAGTGAGTCAAGGGGGTGTAAAGCGGCATAAACACAGCCGTGAAAAGCAGCTACACCCCATTATAAAAATAAATTACTTTTCAAAACCCGTGAAACAAAGACAGTGAAAGAGAGAGAAATTCTTACAAAATTCGTTCAGGGGCTGTGATGCAACCTGGATTGACCATATCTAGACCCACAGCTGATTGAGACATAAGGGTGGACACTCTTGGGGCTGAGAGGTTCGGTGAGGTTGGGTGAGCCAATGCAGACCCTTTAAAGTAATACTGCATGGTACCCATCCCATGGGTCCCAAATCTCCAGGTTCAAGGGCAACTTCCTACCTCGAAAACATGCATGAGAAACCCAGAAGATGGTACACCGTGTGATCGGGAAAGGTTTCTAAAACGCACCTCATTTCTCATTTCCTTGTGCTCGGGTTCGCCATTCCAGCCGCTTTACTAGCCATCTCCCTCCTTGGAGAATCAGCACCTTTAACCTCCTGTTCCATACAGGTTGCAATTTGTCCTGAGGATGAACGGGAAGAGGGGGAACCAATGAGAGACTAGCTCTAGGTGTTGGGACAGGCACAGGTCACTCTAGTTTCCCAACAGGAAGAAGAATTAA